>NW_022204814.1:0-42444 GCF_008831285.2 Nymphaea colorata | reverse complement strand
AAAAATAACTTTTAGTTATGTCAGTTACTAATATTGAAGAAGACTAATCTACATTGACTCATGATATCTGTCATGTGAAAATAATGTTGTGATCATCACTATGCAATACTCATATCAGTAGCATCATTCTACTTCTACCAATGCATTACATGGATTCATAGCCATGCAAAATGTGCACCATATACATGCCTGAAATATGGGGACCGATTTCTCGTTTTAGCTTTTGATTTTCAAACAAGATGGAGAACAGGTTCAAAATTCAGTATTTTTGCAATGACAGACAGTTGTGGTTTCATTTGAAAAAGCAGTCATGGACGTTCACATGGACACACACATGATACTCTCTTTCTCTCTCTCTCTCTCTCTCTCACACACACACACACACACACACATTCACAAAGCAATTTTTTCAGCCTTAGGAACTGCAGGACATATGGTGTTCTTATTTTATAACAGATATTCGCAGTCGTCCTTCAATAATGACCATACCTTGAGAATGATTCTAGTAGCAGAATCGGCAGGGTTTTCCTCCTGCACTAATTATGACCAGCTAATCTCCTTCTGCAAATCATCTCAAAATCATCGAATAACCACATGAAACCTGCATTGCATGCATGAGAAAGGAATAAAATCTCATGAACAGCCAAAGAAACTAGAGGACGAGTGAAAATCATCCGAGCCTCTCCACTCTCTACCAGTCGGTTGGCGGATTTGGGGAACCAGGCCGGAGACAGCCTTCCTGATGCACGATTAGGGATGCTAGGCAAGACAAACCAGTCCCTGATGCACGAGGGGAGATTTGGAGACGCCGGCAGGAGACCCGATTCCCTGATGCCCGACCGTCGATTTTGGGACATCGGACCAGAGGCCCCAGTCCCAAACGGTTGGTAATATGAAAGAGAGAGAGGAGAGAGAGAGTCCAGCGCCATTTGGGGGTGGCAAGAATCCGCATGCCACAAGAGTCGTAAAGAGATCAAAGAGTCCATAAGTCCACCTGCTCCATGGTACGCAGGACATGGTATTTCCATCGGGATGTGGGAAATAGGATTTAACTAAATGTTTTCATCAAAGGAGCGCGCGCGCGAGAGAGAGAGAGAGAGAGAGAGAAAGAGAATACCTGATGGGGAATGGCCGTAAGTCACCGGCGAACAAGAGATCGACGACGGATGGCCGGTGGTGCTGTCGGTACCCATTCTCCACATACACACAAACCGACCATCGAAATCCTAATCTTCTGTTCTACAAAAAACAAGGATGGGTGTTTTTGTAACAACCAACAACTGTGCTAAAATATCCAGCGACTGGGGTTCACCTAAGACCCCTCACCATTTGGGGGTTGCCGGAATCCCCAGGCAGATTGCTAATATGCCAAAAATGATCGGACAGAAAGAGTGCAACAGAGAGGGAGAGAAAGATACCTGGCCGTGACGGGGGAAGGGTGGAGGAGTCGCCCCTCACCAGCAAATGGAAGGTCGACGGTGGGCACCGCTGCTACAGAGTACTCTGGGAGCCCGAAGGAAGAAGGGAGAGAACCAGAGAAGCAGCGGACAGGTTCTTGGCTTCTTGCCGTCCACTTGCGGAAGATGAAGTCGGGTCTTAACTCCTATTTCTAAAAGGATAGGTGGAGCAACAAATGCTGGGATAAATTTACACTATAGTTTTTAATTTGTTTTTCACTATTAAAAAGTGGCTGAGAACCACATCGTGAATCATCTATTATGGGTGCATAGTGATGTGATGAGAACCACATCATGACTTAGTTTCTTCTAGCCATGAACCCAATGTCAGTGTCCGGTGCGTGGTGAACCTATTTGAGCACATTAGCATGGTCACGATGGACGGACACCAATAAGTTGCATTTTGTGAAAGAGCTTCAACGCCTCAAATTATGGTAATGGAGCTCCACGAAAGCAAAATTCTGGGCATCTTGCAGGTTAGAGAGGTGGCTGATGTTTCCTTAACATTGTTGTATGTTACATCCGCCTGTGAATACAGAAATACAAGCCCTTTAAGTTTTGAAACACAACAGAAAGAAGCACATATAGTTTTCTATAAGCATTCGCTTTGATTTTTCCGTTTATTTATAATGGCCGAAGGTCAGCCTATATTTTTTCTGGCAGAAAAGTGTGCATTATAAATTGCAGATGAGAACTCTACCCGTCCCTCCATACTAGGGGCCAAGGTTGAATAACATTTTCAAAATTTGTACATGAAATTTTTAAAAATTTTATTTTTTTTACACAAGCCAAATTAAGTTTTTTAAAAAAATATACCTATAAGTTTCTTTTTTTTTTTTTCCTAAAATGTGAAGTGGGGCCATGCCCGTGCTAGTGCCCACCTCCCCCAAACCAATTCCTTGCACCCTGCATACGCATAAATTAGGGGTTGAACCCGCCAAGTTGCTTGACTCCTTGGCAACCAGTACAAGCAGAGCACAGCACGACTATCCGGCTCAACCTAACTAATAGGTTGTATGACATAGGCATCGTCATCCTATCTTTTGTGCAAATGCACCATGTCTTAATAGGCGTTTTGAGTGGCTTAGCACCATGTCCGTCCCATGAAAAGCATAATGGAATATTGAGGAAGCAAGCATGGTGCTAACTTGGTTTGTATGGACTTGTACCACAGGCATAACTGCTTTTATGATTTAGGCGACCTGCTTGCAGCACTAGGCCAAACAATGGATGATTTCAATCCCCAAGTGATATGTAAAAGTCTTTTGTAGCTCCAAATAACAATATCTAACAAGAAGCAAAAATGAAAAAATCATGGTGGAATAGAATTACCGATTAAGGTCCAACGTCTAGGCTGTTCCATGCAGCTATACTGCAATATGAAAGATAAATGCCTTCCACCCGTACTGCAGATGAAGCCCCTCCATGCATATTGCTACAAGGCAATAGCAAATGAAACCGTTCTCTACACCCTTACACCCTTCCACCAAAGGCTGTCTTGCCCATACTAAATGAAAAACTTGGGAGGAGGCAGCTTTTGCATTTCAACCGTATGATGTCATCCAAACATTTTTGAAACAGGGTTTCCAAGAGAAAATGAACCTTTTCCTTAGAAAAACCCCATGTTCCAGGGTGTCATCCAAACATTTCTAAAACCAGGTTTCAAAGGAAAAACCCCATTCTGGGTGTCATCCAAGGGCAACATTTAATGGGGTTTTGAAAATCAGGTTTTCACTTTTTAAAACCCAATTTATGTTTGGATGACCAAAACTTTAGAGGTAGCTTCAAATATTATTTCAGCTGAATTATAGTTGGTTTCTCGTTAACTGAATGATAGTTGATAGTTGGTTTATGGTTAGTTAAACAAAGCACTTGCCAAATTGTCAAATGAAGCAATCAAGAGTACGGGACACCCAGAATATAGAAAGAGAATGATAGTTGGTTTATGTTGTGATAGTTCTTGTATGGTTCCATGAATATAGAAATTTGTCACAAGTGTTGGAACAAATAAACATATATGCAAAGCGTGAGGGCAGTGAAGCCTTGCCTCCCAAAATAATACAATTGATAGCTCAAATTTGACAAAGAACCATACAAAATTGTGAGGGAAACCCAAGGGCACATATTCAAAGGAAATGTCTTAAGAACTATCACAACAAAATCAATGAACATCACAAAGACATGAACATGGCCTCTATAGAGCAACAACTTCAGCATAAAAAGAAGGTTTTCCCGACAGCATGCCTCTAGTATTTTGATTACATCTCACCATGATTAGGTCTGAATACGAAACGAGTCCAAGGTGGGCCAGCTTGACCTCAGCCTCCCGCCAAAGCATTTAGCAGATCCAAGCCCAAATGGGCTTTCTATTTCGTCCCACCCCGTTATTTCCTAAAATATGTTTACAGAAATGGAACCAACGGATATATTTTTTTTAATCTAACGTTTGATGGGCAGGAAAAAAATTTATTCCCATTGCTGCAAGGAATTTCCTCCCGTTCAAACATGGTACAAAAGGAAATCAGATTGGTTTTACATTGCAACCGAATTTATGCTTACCACCCGAATCGGATTTATATTTAATAAATAAAGTAAGCAAAGTCCACACATATTGAAAGTCTCTGTTGTTAACATATCATAATGTGGTTTGGATTTGGATTGAGATTTAGAATAGGGTTCAAATTATGAATCGAATTAAGATATCGTATGAACGTATATATATGAAAACCTTTTTTTTCATTTGCATTTGAATTAGAGTCTATTTTGAATTTAAATTATTCAGAATCGGGTAAATGAGGTTGGGGAACAATTTTTGTTGACATCGCTACCCATAATTAGTTCGTTCATTTTAAAATAGGAAGGTGTGATAGAAAGGAAAGAAACGTTGAATCTGCTGTGTATAACAAGGAGAGAATTCAATACCAAATAAATGCCCATTCGTATCCAACTCATTTTCTCATCCACATGAGAGAGAACCCTTTGGGAAGAAGTCGGATCGATTTTGGTGGGTGGCCAAAAAAAGGGGGGCGATTGAATTAATGAAAAGAAGGTAAAAACTCTTGAAACAGAGGCTCTTATTAATGAATTTCTTCCTGGATCAACACGCAATTAATAGATCTATCAAGTCAATATTAATTTCACCTCAATTTCCATATGGGTCGCATTTCAAACTTCATTGGGCGCTTTAATAAGCGGGGATCCAAATGCTTTGAACGTCCTAGATCGATCTTGTGATTCACAAAGTTTGCTAACTAATCTAATAGTGTTTTTGTACTTTGTTCACACTGACTTTGGATTATGCTTGTTAATTTACTGATCATTATATCTAATCGATTAACTAAACGGGCCGGTCTTACCGAAACCGCACCATTAGTGGATCAGAAACAACATTGGTTAGTTTAGTTGATACCATTGCTCCTTTAATGTAATCATGACGAGCAAATATGCTATTATAATTATAAACTATAGTGATAATTATCTCAATCCTTCATTATCATGAAATTTTCTCAAAATCTCGGCCAATTCTGAAGCGAATCCACTAACTTTGTGAAAGGTGCATGCATGAATTTCCCTATGGTTATCATGCAGCACATGAAGTGGACATATGAAGTGAAAGTGGGGAAGTGAATAGATTGAACTCGACAAACTAATGGCTTCTCAAATAAT
Organism: Nymphaea colorata; assembly: GCF_008831285.2. NCBI lineage: Eukaryota > Viridiplantae > Streptophyta > Magnoliopsida > Nymphaeales > Nymphaeaceae > Nymphaea > Nymphaea colorata. The sequence continues at coordinate 37,321 of NW_022204814.1, read as the reverse complement.
TTAGAGTGGGAATTAGTCAGGCTACTTCTTATCAAATGGCTTCCCTCTCTTCTTTTTGAGAACACAAACTAAATTGTTGCCAGTATTTTCTAGTTAGCTTATAATTAGTAAATTGATGGACGTTCAACATATGCAATTAATTAATTAATTAAGAATTTAAAACCAAATCTATTCTTTTTTTATAAAGTTCAAAATTAAAGAAAACCTACACATTCTGCCATTTTACACGCAAACTGCGTATAGGAATATTAAGTTTGTCAGATCTTAAGTACTTCATTAATAATCTATCACACATGTAGAAACTTCTTGGCAGCAACTAAATTGCACCTTCCCAACTAACTTTGTCGAGGACACATGACTTACGTGTGACCCAACGGCGCTCTACTATAAAAACAAGATTTCCCGCTTCTTTCCTCATTTCAATTGTCACTCTCTGCCTCACTTTTTTCTCCTTTTCCTCTCCATCTCCCTCTCCTTTCCTCTACTCATTCGTCTGTCCCGCTAGATTTTTCTATACGTCCTTTTCTTCATTGTCGTTCTTCGATGGCCTTCTTTTTCGATCGCCCTTCAAGGTCAATTTCTAGGAACGCAAACGATTCTCCTCCCTGATCCACTAGAGATGCAGAATACAAGTTCTTCAACTCTGAAGCCGCTGGTTCAACTCAAATCACTCAATGAAACTTCAAGAAGCTTCAAGATTCCATTACAGATGTCTTTCGATGGCATATCGGGGAAAAGTTTGGTCATATACTGGCGGTAGTTTCTGGAAATCCTGCTTTCTTGTGTTTTCGTCTAGCAGGAAAAATGAGATTTGAGACATGTTGATGACGATTTCTCTTTAATTCTTAATTTTTAGAGAAAATGGTTAAGGATCAAGGTTCTGCCAAATCGGAACTCGAGATGGCCATATGTGCTGCCTATGTTTTTGACCATCATTCAATATCTTTTCTTCGTTTCCTCCGAGTTCATCTTTACCTAGGTCAATTGTTTTTGATCGTTGAATACCGCTTGGATGTTTAAATGTTTGGTTGACGTCCGATTTTTATTTTTCCAACCCGACGTTTATGCTATCTTTGTCCTTTCAGGATGATTTTTGGTGTAAATCAATCTGTTCCATTTAAAAGTGCAAATATGTCACTTTTACATTAAAAGGAATGTCTTTGGGAATTCATACTTCACCATTCATGTTGCAGAGTTGAGACCGAAGAAATTGATAGATCAAATTCATGTCCTTGAGGCAAAGTTACAAACTGTAAACAATGAAAATGCAGGGCTGAAAGTAGAAAGTAAAACAGGGTGAAGATTCAAAGTTATGGAGCATTTTGGATTCAAAATGATGTTTAGGCTATTCATTGTTTGACCAACTGACAGATGCTCTGCAGCGACTTGCTCAGCAGGTGGAAGAAGGTAGCAGGCTGTATTTTCTTGGTATAGTGCATTTGTACCTGAACTTAATCCAGTATTTCCTTGAAGAGTTTGGCTGTCTGGTTTAGCCATCAGAGGGCGTGAAACAAAAAAAATATAATGTCTTTCGTTTTGAGAAGTTGAAAGAGACAAGAAGGGCTTCAAGAATAAATTGGCTGCCAGTTCAGTAGCGTAGCGTTTGATGATTTAAACATAAAGCTGAATTCATTAACCATCAAGCTAGAATGTGCAGAAAGAAATATTGCGAATGGTAAGATAGTGCTCTCACTGTGCAAATGTACGTCTCAAAAGAAAAAGAAAAACCGGCTGCAGTCTCAACCGTACTTTCTGAAAATGTTAGTTGCTTTTTTAATTTTTAAAAAATCAGGTAATAGAGCTTCACAGGGACCTGGATGCTGTAACTTTGCAAATGAAGGAGGAACTTGAATTTGCAAGGGAGAAAATTCATAAATCTCAACTTGAATTGGAGCGCTTCAGACCAAAGGAGACTGAATTGATGGCCACAATTGCTGAGCTAGAAGAGAAAGTATCATAGTCATCCAAAACCATGAGTAAATTTGAAGATCAAAAGGTATGACAAGATATTAGTTGGTTAAAAGTTCTGCATTGTGGCCCACCTCTGAGAGATGGGAATTTCAGCAAGATTTAAATATGCAAATCTTGAGTTTGGAATCACTCAAAAGAGACACTCAAGAAAAACATGGTCTCAGTTGCAGGGAAAAAAAGATGAAATTGATGCTCTGCATGAAGATATTGAGAAGAATTGCAAGCCTGTGGAATCATTGGTGATCAAAATAAGGCTGCTCCGTGTTCAGCTGGATGACAGGGAAAAGGTTGAATTGAATCTTAAAGAAAAGGAGAAGGAATTGGTTGGGAACATTGTGCAGGTATTCTATATTATTTTGGCTCAAAAGACTATCAACATGGTTGGTCTTGCCACACATGGTGTCACTTCCTGCAGGTGCAGTCATCATTTAGTGCTGTTGAGTGCTCTCTTGCTGAAGCCAAAAAGCAGTATGAGATGATGCTGGAAGCCAAACAGTTTAGAGTCAATGAGGCACTTAAAGGAGATTTCTCAAAGAAATGATAGGGTACCTTTCTCCATACAACGAAACGATGGCAACTACTTTTCTTTGCAAGAAAGGTGATCATGCTACTATTTTCCAAGGAAATTGATGACATTTGGATGAAATATGAGCTGTTGAAATGGGAAGTCATCAAGTTGGAGAAGGAAAAGGTCCCTCCTTTCCTAGTTATATTGGTTCTTTGGTCAAGTTATGGGTTCTTAAGGCTTTGTTAGACTCTCCTGAGTTATACTGAAGGATAGTCTTGAAATTCAGGCAAAACAATATTTTGACTGAAACTGAAACGAAACATGAAGAAGCACAGAATGGTTGCAATCTTCAGTAGGCTGAGGATGAGCATGATGCTTTGGTAGGTTTTAGTTAGAAAAGTTGTATGATGTAAAGGAACTAGTCATGCTTCTGGTTTAGTAGCATGTGCTGGTGATTTCACTAGTAGAGGATGGTTACAATTAAATCCATGTATTTAATATTTCATTCTACAGTTGAAAAAGGTATTTGAATGCGATATTTTGACATGTGGAAAATCAATTTTCTCTTTGTGTTTTCTCAACCATGACCCCCAACCCAAAATCAACTTTGAACTCAATTATCTCCTCTTGTGAGCAGGCCATAGGCGTCCGGCCCATGCATCACATGCGTGCGTGGCATAGGATTTAAACGTGCGCAGAGGCGACCTCTGATCGTTGGGAGATGACGTGATCTTGTCAGAACGGAGAAAGGAGAGGCCTGGTGGCGTACACGCCGCCTTCATTTTTGAAATCAGTAATATCCCTTCCCTTCTAATGGATTTGCGGTTTTCTTCATTTACGGCGGTACCTCTCTTTTTGCAGTGGTCTTCACACTTGATTTGTTTGATATGTTCTGAAATGTTATTATGGAAACTTTGTTTCAGTTAAGATGCTAAAATCATAATCCATGCTGTGGGTGCGGCATCTGATTAGTCTTTTATATCCACTCTTTCTTGGCTAAACTAGCAAGTTGAGCAAGTTCGTTCTTCTGTTTCACTATATGGCTTCTTGCATGGATGCATGGGTCCTTTACCAGTGTGCATTGATGGTAAATCTAGCGGATATTTTATTCAGAATTTTTAAACCTCTCAAATTCATATGTATATCATCTCGGTGCAGTTCCTAAACACCCTTATATATCTTATTTCTTACCTTCAGTAACTTCTTAAAATATTTTATTGGATGATTTTGCAGGATTCAGTTCCATGTTTTTGTACAAAAGATGGTATAGGTGTTTCACTGCATTAGATGGATTCTCCATCGACTTAGGGAAGGTGGAGAGGAAGACAAACCTCACGTTGGAAGTATTTTGGGTTGAATATGATGGAAAAAAACTGGTAAGGACAAGTCGTGATCATTCGGTTTTAACCACAATGTCGGCCTAGTATTCCCTTTAGATAAGCTATATATTTCATTGTTCATAATTCTTTAGCACGTGAAACTGAACATTGACCTCTGGAACTATCTGGTCTTCGTGCTTGTTGAACTTACTTTGATAGTTCACTTCCTCCTTAAGCATTGGCATGCTTTTCATGTGGCAAACAAGCATGCATAACATACAAAACCTCTCTTCTCCTATAACAATATGAATTTTAGGCCATCCTCGGAAAGCTGATAATGAAAAATCAAGACGACCTCCATGAAAGGCAAGACATTGATGGGATTGAGTCCAGGCTTTCTCCCTTTTGTTCAACTGGGTTTAGGCACACTATCTTCTAGGTTTGGTCAGTTACCAGCATGTTTGTTTGACCTTTAGTTCATTTAATTTAATTGCATCGTCATCCTGTCAGACAAATTTTGTTAATGGCCTATATTTGTCCCAACATTTTGTGGCAGTATACCATCTATAGATGTGTACTGGTTGCACTTTGTATGAGCTGCCTCTGATGTTGACCTTCACTACTTGTTTGGAGTATGAAATTCCTTTCGTTTTTCAACTCATCCATTGTTTAATATTCTACAGAATTCTTTGATGATATTGTATTCAGTGAAGCACTATTGTACTTATTGAAGAACTGAGCTACTGCTGTAGAAGAGAAATGAAATTTTGCTAGGAAGTTTCATAGTCTTCTGAAACTGTAAGTTGCTCATTCTCAAAACCGGTTATTCTCTTCAGGTACTCTTGACTAGTTTATCACAAAGTTTGGCTGCAATAAATAAATGGATAGTTGAGCAACTGGGAGAGGATTATGGCGATGCTTCTTTCAGAATTTCTCCAGGAAGCACAAAGAAAACAGGAAAGAAATTCAAGGATTGTGCTACCTACATGAAAGCTCAACATGATGAGGATCCACTTTTACGTGTTTGATGATAAGGTGATTCTGTCAAATCAGGTGCATTTAAATGTTATGCTCATGTCCTGAACCTTTTATAATACTCATCATTTATTGTTTAGCCTACTGCAGTTTAGAGAAGTTGCACCAAGTTTGTTGAAAGATTATAGCATGCCTCATCCATTCCAAGAAGAGTTTTTTGAAATCCTAGAAAAAGACAAGCGTCCTCGATTAAGATGGCTGGCGATAGGACCTAAAAAATCAGGTACTCTTGACTAGTTTATCACAAAGTTTGGCTGCAATAAATAAATGGACAGTTGAGCAACTGGGAGAGGACTATGGCGATGCTTCTTTTAGAATTTCTCAAGGGAGCGCAAAGAAAACAAGAAAGAAATTCAAGGATTATGCTACCTACATGAAAGCTCAACATGATGAGGATCCACTTTTACGTGTTTGATGATATGGTGATTCTGTCAAATCAGGTGCATTTAAATGTTATGCTCTTGTCCTGAACCTTTTATAATACTCATCATTTATTGTTTAGCCTACTGCAGTTTAGAGAAGTTGCACCAAGTTTGTTGAAAGATTATAGCATGCCTCATCCAATCCAAGAAGAGTTTTTTGAAATCCTAGAAAAAGACAAGTGTCCTCGATTCAGATGGCTGGTGATCTGACCTAAAAGATCAGGTGCTTCATGGCATGTAGACCCTGCCCTTACAAGTGCCTGGAATACAATTATAGGTGGACGCAAAAGGTATGGTTTATCTGTATTCAGTTGGTTGGGTATTTGTTCTAACTTTGTAGGTACGTTTAATTGTGTGCAACAAAGCCCTTCTACCACTATTGGTTGCAGCAGATAAATATTTCACTTATTCCATGATTTGATAATCCACCACTTTCTGTCAAACGGTATTCTAAACTAGTAGTATGAGTTTGCAGATTGGGGAAGCTGGGTGGCCTCTTCTTAACAGATCCATTTTAAAATGAAAAAAAAAGTGGAGCGCTCTCTCTCTCTCAAAGACTTTCTTTTCTTTCCCCCTTTTCACTAATAATCTAACACTTTTGTTGGTTTTTCAGCTGGGCTTTATTGTAACAACGCGACCCACTCCCGGGCTCGATTCCCTAGTCAAGGTTCCATCTGGTGTCATAGTACATGCCAATGAAGAAGATGGTGATGTGAACACTGAAACTCAACATCATTGCAGGTATTTCTCGGTATTGTTTCACTGGATATCACTTATCATTTTTTCTCGTTGCTGCGATTCATCATTCAACGATGTCTTAACGTGTTGTTAATTTTTTTTTTTAAGTTTCACTGTCCTTTTGTCATTTGATTTTGCATTATAAAGATTGGCCACATGAGTAGAAAATTGCATGTAGCATTAACCTAATTTTGTTCTTATTTTCCTTGTTGTGTTCCTACTGGTGGCTGGAATTTTATCTACTTCTTACAGAGCATGAGAAGCCTTTGGAATGCACACAACTTCCAGGTGAAACAATATTTGTCAGTTGTTGTTACCTAGAATTTTGTGAATGCATCCAACTTCGATTTTGTCTGCTTGGATGTGACTCCTGATTATCATCAAAAGGGCGTGTCACGTACTGGGTCCGTTGCCATCCAGAAGGATGACTTCAGAAGCCTTGAAATTGTTGAACCTATAGTATTGAGCATCCAAATTTGTCAGGCATGTCCAGAAATAGTAAAAGGATTAAACTTTTTGAAGTTGGTGAAAGACCATATGCTTGTAAGAGTATTGAGCAATGGCAGATCGAAAATCCTCCTGTGGATATATCTAAAAGGTCCCGTTATAATAAAAACTTATTTTAATCTCTACTATTTACTTGAAATTGTAAGAAAAGGTCGATCCGTTTAAAAAACAACAAATTTTCAAAACAGGTTTTAGAAAAATGAGTTAAAAAGGTGTAAATCTACCTATTTCTTAAAGTTGCTACTCTTAGAGGGGATTTGAAGTTTAGTGGCTTTTTACGGCTGTATTTAATCACATCTGCCCGATGCAACGGCCATAGTTAGACGGAACTAAAGACGGTGAGAGGACTTCACATTCTCCTCTTTGCAGTACCAAAATATCCCAAATAAATGTGAAAAAAAAAAAGATAAGTCATATTGTAAAGAAATCCCCAAAAGCAAGGGCAAAAGTTGGGTAATGAAAGGTAAAGTGTTCAACGCACCTAAAATCTTTTGTTGATAGGGTTGAATAACATTTCAAAATTTGTACATGAGATTTTAATTTTTTTTGTTTTTGTTCCTCAAATGTGAAGTGGGGCATGGCCCTGCCAACGCCCCCCCTCCCCCAAACCATTTCCCTGCATGCACATGAATTAGGGGGTTGAACCCGCCAAGGTGCTTGACTCCTTGGCAACCATTACAAGCTGAGAACAGCACGAGTGTCCGGCTCAACCTAATTAACAAGTAGTATGACATAGGCATCGTCATCCTATCCTTTGTGAAATGCACTATGCCCTATGTCTTAGTAGGCGTTTCAAGATCATTATGTCTTAGTAGGCGTTCCGAGATCATTATGTCTTGGTAGGCATTTCGAGACCATCAGAACCATCAGAATTTGAAAACCAGATCAGACCCACTGATTTTAGATCCAACCAACCTTTTTCCTAAATAATCATAAATCTGGATCTAAGGTCTATCTTATGATGAATAGATTTTATAAAAGACCTTTTGCTACATCAGTTAAAATATGCCATGCCAGATCCACATCAATGTGCAATAAAATCTGTAGAGCTCGGCTACGTTTTGTTCCTGATGGTAATGAAAAGAGAACTCTCCTTCCAATTTTTTCTTTAGACGGAGTTCTTTTCTATGTTTTTGAAGGCATTTTTGTCATTTCAGCCATAAAAGGATAAAATATATAACTAGTATTGACAGACTTTTGCAAATCTAATTTCTCAAAAAACCTGATTTATGTGCAAAACCTCGTTTGTTCCCTCAATCATTCAAAGGAAAAAACATGACCGTTGGTGCTCCGCACCATTCTTAACAATCCATCCTTGTAAAATAAATTCTACATTTTTTTTGTCGGCTTTCGGTTTCTCCCCACAAATCATTTCGCTTGATAGACAAATTAATGTATCCCCTAGCTAACCCTTGCCAACAAATTCACTCGTCCAATATGACAAAAACACTAAATAGCAGCTTCTCATATAATTTGACATTAAGATGGTAACCATCTGCCTAGTGATAGACATCACCTGTAAGATCACCACCTGCAAGTGCAGGGGCAATACCTCATATTCTTCAATCTTTGTCAAAAGGACTGTCTGACTCAACGTATGGCATCGCAGTCCTCTTCTAGTATATTTAACTACTAAAGAAAAACAGAAAAAGCAAAAGTTCACTCCTAGATTGGAAAAGAAGATCTCACAACTACACCATGAAGAATCTACAGACCACAAACCTGCCTTTTCTGCAATTTTAGATATGATTTTTTGTCAGAAAAATCTGCCTGTGAAATACAACACACTAGTTCTAGTGGCACCGAGAGGGTGTTCATCCTTTTCCCAAGTCTACCATTGAGTGCATGAAGAAAGCCTTGTCATGTTCTAGGCATCCGTTGCATCTGAAATATGAATAACCAAGCAATCTAGAAAGGAGAGAAAATAGCCATACAAGCATCAAGAATAAAACTGTCAAACCAGCATATGTTTGTTGAGCGAGAGTTAAAATTAAAAATATTCAAAGCAAAGCTCAGTCTATCAATAAGAGTGTGTTTCTTTTGCTGTAGATCTAGGAGCACCATGGATCTAAATGAACAACGGTGAGATTCACATCACCACCAAAGCGGTAGAGCTCCGTAGTAGTCTTTAGTAGTCTTTGCCCTTTGGGGTGGTGAGGTATTCTCTCAAAGGTGAAGGTCAGCCTAAAAAAAAATCAAAAACAAGAAAGAAAAAAGAAAGAAAAAGGCAAAAAGCTCAATGCAAAAGAAAAAAAGCAAGAAAAACAAAAAAAGGTGCCTGCCAAGAGATGAATGGCATTTAGGCTGAACTTAGAGGAATTGAATGCAATGACCTTTCGTGGATGTGCAATCCTTGGGTCAATATCTACTCTACTCCTCTTTTCGATTTTCTAAGGATTTTCTAAGACGTGGAGAATGGTTCCTTTATATTCATATTTTGTCATCCCTTCTAGAGATTCAACAATATTGATGCGAAATGCATCCTAATGCTTGTACGGTACTGAGGATAAATGAAGGACATATCATTTGCACAACATGAGCACTCTAGCTTAAATGAAAGACATATCATTTGCACAACATGAGCGCTCTAGCTTATGATTTAAACTGATGATTTATGAGCTATTTTGTATGCCTTCTAACCTTGGTTTTTGCATGTGCTTGTAGGTCGAATCAATATCAGGAATGCTGGTAATGCGTTGGGTAAACTCCCAGATGGGAAGGATTTTAGGGTGGGTTGAAAGAACAATTCAGCAGGAGCTGAGTTGCAGTGTACTAACTCTTTATTGAATCTCATCAATGCGACACTTTACTGCTTTTTTGAGATCTTTAGTCAACCCAAAGCCGAATGTCTCTAGTATTTCAACAATGCACCTTTCTTATTTGTAGGCATTGTAAATTGGAATATCCATCACATAGCACACATGTATACATGCACATGTGTGCATGCACATACACACACAAGGGTAACTGTGCATATACCTCCTCTATGATCTGATATACTTCAACAATTGAACTCCCATGGTGCTGTTGAGGTGATAAAGGTTCCCATTTCTGAAAGTATTGCAGCACACATTAACCACAAGAAGCGAAAATGGAGAAAGAGAAGAAGAGAAAGCAAATGAATATTGGCAGAAAATAGACACTGCACTTGGCTAAATCCCCAAGAATGAGGAGCAGCCACCTGTCAATTGTCAACCTTGGCTGGATGGTAAGGATCGGAGCAGCAGCATCTAGATTGCTTTTTGACCCTCATCGATCCAGCAAGGGTCGAGCCCTCGCCCTTTCTTGATAAGGGTTGGATTGTCGGTGTAACTTTGTAACCCATAATGGAAGGTGTTACTATGTTTGGCAAGCTATAGCCCATGGTATGGCATGAAACCTACAACTTATGGGTAGTAGTCCTGAGATGTATACTAATTCTGTTTTGATGTAATTATATATCTATTTTGCCGAACTACTCTCCACCTATGATTGGATATTTCCATACCCAAAGCCTTTTGACCCTTTCCCTTCTACCTCTACAAGTAGCTCTTGATTGACTGGTGGCTTTTTGACCCCTTCAGTTTTGCGACAGACGGGCATTAGCGATCTAAGCATTGAGTCGAGTCTGGTGTTTTGGTGGTTATTGTCAATTGAGTCGATGTAGTCTTTTGTTTGGGCTCTACTTGGTTCTTTGGGATGTTGTCCTTCTTTGTTTTGGGTCTGCTTTGTTTGGTCATTACTCAGGATTTGATTTACTTTTTAAAGACTCGCTGTTCATCTCTATCATATCTAGGAAAAACAAAAAAAAGATTGGTGTCAAAACTTGGGTTGTGACATGGACAGCTGTAATGAAAGTTGGCCAAAGCCATCATTATGGCCATCTCTGGAACTAATGACTTCATGTGGCTCAATGTACTGTTGAGTAACTAATACTACATAGTACATATTCCCTTCAATGTTCAGATGTACTTGCTTATATAAACAGAAAAGGGGATACTTATATAAACAGAAAAGGGGATACAGGTATAGGAGCAAAAGGCAACTTGGGAAGCCCAACACAGGCCTATGGAACATACAGGTGATGACCTTATGGAAAGGAAAATAAGCATATTGACTAAATTATTGAGTCATGTCAAAGGCAGATTTTGCACATCACATTAACCTTGGTAGTGAGACATACCAGGGAAGTAGTTAATGTCAATGACGTAAAAGTTGTCTCCAGAACCATGCTCTCGCATTATGTCAATATTGAACAGTAGGAGACCCTGTTTCAAAGGTAAGTTGTCACCATACCAGGAGTAGTTTACTTGAGTACAGGTTTCAACTAATAATAGCACATATAACACTTACCAACCTCTGGCGGAGTTCTCCTGCAAGTTTCTCAATCAGTGGAAATGGAGGAAGGTCTACAGTTGAGAAATGGAATCTAAATTATGCACATGTTTCTCAAGAAGGGCAGGACAAAAAGGAAATAATTGATTCTAAGAACAGATGCAATGCTCTAACCTAAAACGTGTGGATCCAAATAAGCACCAACAGTTGAAGCTGCAGTAAAAGAAACCCTTGGAAGCGGAACAAGTCCAACATTATTTGACTGTTCGACATCTGGCAAAGAAAAGCGTCTCACAACCTTAAAGGTCTCCCCAACAACATAGACTTTAAAAAGTACACCACCTTCATCCACATTCAACAGCAAATCCAAATGTGATTCTCATAGTAAATGTCAACAATAATTGCTACCTTCAGAAAAAGTAAGATGCAAAGTTGGTCTCACCATGGTTCACAAACTCCTGCAGAACCAATGGTGGTTCAAGCTTTGACAGTGAAATATGATCATAAGCAAGAAACAGTTCATGGGATTTGGCAGTTCCATCCAAAACTAATGGCTTCACAACTGCAACAATTACACAAACTGTTATAATTCCTCTCCATCAGTGGTCAAGCAACATGATGAAAAGAGATCTAAAATTTCCATCTAATTCACATAATGAATCCTGTTGTTGAACGTGGAAGAGAGAGAGAGAGAGAGAGAGAGAGAGAGAGACGTGAAAGTATGTTGTCATTATCGTGCCCTAGTCTCTACTTAAAGAGAGATTAGGGCACGGCTGTGGCTGTCACAAAAGTAAGACATAAAAAGTTGTAAAATGACAAAAGGGAACTCTAACTTTTAAATAATCAAATAACTACCACACTTAAAAATAAACTTTCTTATTTCAACACTCCCCCTCAAGCTGGAGCATAGATATCAACCATGCTCAGCTTGTCGTAACATCTAGAGAAATCACCAATCGGAAGAGCCTTCGTAAACAAATCTGCCGCCTGATCTTCAGAAGCTACATGAACCGTAGACACCACACCTTCTTTTATAAGATCCCGAACATAATGACAATCCACCTCAATGTGCTTAGTTCTTTCATGAAATACTGGATTGTTTGCAATATACGTGGCAGCCTTGTTATCACAATACATTTTCATAGGAAGAGGAACATGAATACCCATATTTGTTAGCATAGATTTAACCCATGTCATCTCAGTCGCCGTTTGAGCCATTGCTCTATATTCAAACTCTGCACTTGATCTAGCGACTACATTTTGTTTCTTGCTTCTCCATGATATGAGATTACCCCCAACAAAGATACAGAAGCCAGTTGTGGATTTTCTATCATCAACAGACCCTGCATAGTCAGCATCACTGTAAGCAGCAACTTCTAGAGATTCACCTTTCTTAAAGAAGAGGCCTCTGCCTGGGGATGACTTTAGGTATTTCAACACCATCAACGCAGCATCCCAATGGACTTTTCTAGGCTTTTCCATGAACTGGCTTAATTTTTCAACAACAAAACTAATGTCTGGTCTTGTTACAGTAACATAAAGCAGTTTTCCAATGAGAGACCTGTAAGATCGGGAATCTACTAGTTCTGATTGATCATCATGAAGATGAGTACGAGGATTCATAGGGAGAGTAGCCGGCTTAGTCCCTAGCATCCCTGTATCCTGCAGTAGGTCAAGAACATACTTCCTTTGAGACAATACTACACCTTCTTTGTTCTGCACAACTTCAATCCCATCTGCACAACTTCAATCCCAAGAAAATATCTCAGGTGACCAAGATCCTTCGTGACAAACTGCTTTTGAAGGAAAGCCTTTGTAGCAGCGATTTCTTGATCACAATCACCTGTCAAGATAATGTCATCAACATATACTATCATGACAACTATACCTTTGGAGGTCTTCTTGATGAATAGAGAATGATCCAAAGGAGATCGTTCAAATCCACATTGTGAAACCACCTCGGATAATTTGTAGAACCATGCCCTGGGACTTTGTTTAAGTCCATAGATAGCCTTCTTCAGCCGACACACTTTGTCCAACTTATAATTAATCAGTCAGGCAAGGACTCATCAACAACACAAAACCCAACAATATCACACGCAGTCGCAGCACTAGTAGATTCCAGCACTGGTATATGCAGCAGGAAGAGAATATATCGAACGCAGATGATAAGGAGTTTTCTGCGATAAAAAAAAAATACCCTTTATAACATCTAGGGCAGATCTAGCTCCTTGTTCATTAAAAAATCAGAGCCTTGCAACAAACACTCTTCAGAGAAGCAACATATTTTCGCAAAGGACAGCCGCAAGCTTCAGCAGTAAGAAACTCAGTTCCTCAATTTGATTAAAAGGAAACTGGATCCTGCAGAACCTGGCTCTGATATTAGGAAACTTCAATTTCTGGAACTCTCTCAATAAGAGCACAATAACGAAAGATCCTCCAGCAAGAAGTCAAACAGGGCACCAAGGCACTTCAACGGCGTACAACACCCAAATTTCTTCAGTAACGGGACAAAACTGTGCACAAGGCACAAATCCAAGCTGATAACAAAGCAATGAGCAACTTAAGAAATGGCACCAAGGCCCCAAACTCTGCTGTCAACAGCAGCAACAAACTTACGAAACAGGCACTAACGCCTAACCAGTAAACAGGCACAATGGCCCCAAACTCTGCTGTCAATAGCAGTAACAAACTTACGAAACAGGCACTAAGGCCTAACCAATGAACAGGCACAAAGGCCCCAAACTCTGCTGTAAACAGCAGCAACAAACTTACAATCTAGGGCAGATCCACGGCTGACATTTGATGACACTAGGGCAGATCCACGGCTGATAGAAAACCTTCTCCACGAAGGCTTCAACCACGACATGCCTTCAACTTCATAATTATATAACAGAAATAACTAGAGGTAGAGAACATCAAACCCTAGTCTCCACAATGTAGCTTCTGAAGAATACAGATCAGTCATCAACGGCTGCCTTTGACTGCAACCATCACCCACAAAAATGAAACATGTGTCTTCATATCTCCAACGATCTACCTTGCAACGACCAGATCTAGGGCATCTAATCACCACTGATCATGTCTTGGCAGTGATTAGATCCCTGGTCTCCCATATGATACAGCCCCTTAGGGCAAACTGTTACCCGCGGCAGATCTGGACAGAATACTAGAGATGAAGAGGAAGAAGAGAGAAGGAAGGCAGGAGAGGGGAAGACGACCAGCAGCTGGAGTCAGACAGGTCCAGGGAGACGAGGCTCTGATACCATGTTGAACGTGGAAGAGAGAGAGAGAGAGAGAGAGAGACGTGAAAGTATGTTGTCATTATCGTGCCCTAGTCTCTACTTAAAGAGAGATTAGGGCACGGCTGTGGCTGTCACAAAAGTAAGACATAAAAAGTTGTAAAATGACAAAAGGGAACTCTAACTTTTAAATAATCAAATAACTACCACACTTAAAAATAAACTTTCTTATTTCAACAAATCCCATAGGCTCTAAACCATGTAGAAGTGAGATTACACCAGCATCAAGCTCTCTTGGGAACCATGTATTGTAAGTATCTCGAGATATCCAGCACATGTAAAATAGGTACATCAAACTTCTTGAAAAAATTTAGCATTTGCAGCATAAAAATCATATGTATTAATCAATTTATCATGCTTGCCTATGTGATCATGGTGCAAACACAAACAATTTACCCGTAGCAGCTTTCTTTTAGAAAGAACCACATCACCAATATTACTACATTATCCCATGCATAAGCACCAAAACCTATTCGACAGTCACCAGTGCTGACCATGCATCATATAAAGAGTTACATCCTCTAATTACAGAAGGTGTATGAGTTGGAGCCCATGTTCCAGTACTTCACTTTAGAGCTAAGTTCACACGTTTGACAAAATCAGGAGCAAACCCAGCTCGACATGACAACAAAAAACTCAAGTTTGTTATCTGATACTTCTGCCCCTTTTGTTTACATCTTCAATATTCAAATTTCTCAAAACAAAAGGAATCAATATATTTGTTATCTAGATTTAGAAAGATTCATGTATATGCCAGCAGAAGCAGAAGATAGACTGGGGAATCAGAGTCTTTAACCAATGGTGTAAAAGGCGATAACATGAGCCGAGGTGTTGAGCCTCCAGTGAGGCAAGGCATTAATTGAAGCATAAGCTTCATGCACAAATTTGTGAATTATATAATATTTATAAAAATAATGATAAAATTGAAAAAATTAACTACAATACTAAGCATACCAATAAAGAACAATACAAAACGTGTGCAAACCACAACAATTTGTAAATCCAAACATCTGTCCTAAACACTTAAAAATTAAAATGTTCTAACTTCTAACGATAATAATATCAACCAAGAGAACAAGTATTGCTGAACAATAATATAAGCATATTGAAACATGCATATGTACAAAAAGCTCAGTGAAGTTGCAAGCAACTGAAGATCTGAACACATTCAGGCATGGGCGGATTCACCATTCTGTAGATTTCAAACTATGCTGCTCAAAGTGTAGAATAATTGAGACTGAAGGTGCATGTTCCATGTTCTAATTTTCCAAATTTCACCTGTGAGCAAAAGTTTGTCTTCCTTGAGTTGAATAACAAATTCTTAAAGAAAGCTTGCAGCTTCATTTCTCTTGTCCTCACAAAATTTGACAGTTTTAATTTTAGAATTCCACCAACCTTTTTTTTTTTTTAACAAAAAGCATGCTCAAGTATTGGTAACATAACAAATGCTTAAGTTTGAATTTCTTTCATGTAACCGCCTGTTTCCTATGTAATTTAGGCAGTTAAATGAAAGAAAGAAATAAGAACTTGAGCATTTTTTTGTTATTCCATCATAACTTGATTTTATCCAGCATAGTATCATGAAAATATGATTGTAATCAGACATCTCGTAATTTTATCATGAGTTAAAAATAAACGATGATAAAGAACTCAAGTTCAGGAAAGGAGCAGTTTCACTTCTGTTTTGTTTCATCCTGATAGGAATTACTATTCTAATCTTCTCAAAGGGCAGACTTAACCATATAAAATGCAGTCCTTCGGCATTAAGTGCTTGTATGCAGAATTAGCCTTTCTCTCTCTCTCTCTCTCCACACTATGTAAATAATATTTTGGAAGTTACTACAAATTGTTTTATCTTCATACAAGAGTGACCTATGCAATTCACGTTAGATTCTTAGGATATGTTCCCCTAGTTTCATAATTACTGTTCTTCTGTAAATATGGGCTTATTATTATCTTTTTATTTGATGTAGTCATCTGTGTTCCTCTCTAGTGTGAACACAAGGGTCACAGCCAGCCATCCTACAATTTGTACTGCTGACGAAGGGCAGATTGAGGTCATTACTAAACATTAACCTTATGTTGTTATGCAGATGCATCCAAGCTTGTCGGTGGCGACATATCTGAAAAACTTGCAGCTTAAAGGACAAATTGCAATACTGAGAAGCATGAGGAAAGATAGTTTATGGGTCAAATTCTTTATGGGCCATGGCCACCGTGAGAGCGAGAGAGGGTTGCCATGGCCAGCACCAGCCATGGCCACACAGAGAGAGGAGGGCGGCTGGGAGGTATGAATCCGGTGGTGGCTCCACTAGCAGCAGCTTCAGCCTCCACTCCAAATTTGCCGGTGAAGGGGGATTAGGGATTGATTGAAAAGGATTAGGGTGGCTTTGTGTATTCACTATTCAACATGAATGGTGAATAATGGACACCATCGGGTGGGGCCTTCCCCTGCCCGACCAGTTTTGCATTTTTTAAAATAAAAAAATTATATCAGTGCTCCGTCCCTGAGGCATGTGCCTCATAACTGTGCCTCAAGGTTTTTTGGAAAAAATGCCTCTAGTCACAATTTTTTTGCATGAGGTGTGTGCCTTACAACATTGTCTTTAACTGCAGCATACCCAGCAAAGGAGGTCTTTGAACCAAGTCATCATCAGCTAGTTCAGGACAAGAAAGTGGCATGCAAACATGATGAAAAAAGTAAAACAAACGATTAAGCATGAATCTGGTTTTGCCACTTAACCCAGATGAAAAAGTAAAAGGAAACCAGTTGATCCCATAAAATAAATTTTGTCACAGAAAAAATGGGCATCAAAGAAATGGCTTACATACATGATGAAAAATGTAACATAAGCACTCAGGCAAGAATCTGATGTTTGCAGCTTCCCCCCAGATCAAGAAGTACAAGGAAATCAGTGTTATCTTCTTCTCCTTGCTGAGATCCAGACTACAAAACAGGACAAAGATTTATCATTTACTCATGAAACGGTGCTTTATGCAATAACATAGAACAGCTCAAACTTGCATACTTGTTCCATGCAGGATGAATACCCAAATAGTTACACCAACTCATGTAGTTTTGAAGTGACTTTGTGAAGACCTTGTCAACAGCAGCCTCATCCAATTTCTGCACAAAGGGAGAAAATAACACTCTATGAAAACCACTTATGTGCTCCCAGAAGTATGCAAAAAGCACATGTTGTGTCCTTGCAGAGTAGTGTAACTGAAAGTCGAAAAACTAGTAATTATAAATCAACACCAAGTAAAAACTTCCACAAACTGAAATCTAACAAAAGAATTCATTGACCACAAAAAAAAAATACTTTGATCAGATATTAATTGCCATGGCAGGCACACAAATATTTAGATGTTTCTAACACATTAACAAAAAGAGGCAAAAAGATACAACAAAGAGGGTGCACCTTTAAAAGAGCAAGAACCTGTAGTTGAAGACAAGATAATGCAAGAAAGAAACCACAAGCAAGCTGAGCATTTTAATTGCTATAAGAACATGCAGCTGAATGTCTTAAACAAGACTTCCGCTAGAAATGAAAGCAAAGGCACACAAGATATGCATCAGTCAAACACTTATCAAGTGTGCTCATGGTAAAGGCACCTAAGAACTATGTCACAAGGATTCGGCTATCAGGCCGCCACACCCGCATTGAAGTGGGTGCGGGTGAGTCGATGGGTGCAGCCCGACATGGCACTGGACACAGTTAACGCGTATCCAGTGCAGTCTGCCGCACCTGTTGTAAAAGATGGCATGTCTGAAGACACACCCGACTCGGGTCAACAACAAGCCGAGTGCGGTCAGGACATGCGGAGGACAAATATGTCCTCTTTTAACGATTTTTTTTTAAACTTGAAAATCATAAACCCTTGTCGACCAAGGGTTTTATTCTCTCGTATTAGGGCTTCATTGAAGCCCTTCAGCTGCCCGACGGCCGACGAAGGCTACTGGTCCTGGGCTTCGTGAGAATCGCGTTTCCAATGGCCAACATCCTCAAACTCGCCGGCGAACACTAGCTCACGGGCGCTCATTCCTCTTTGGTCGATTTTTTGATGCCTACCTTACTGGTCCAATCCCTCTATGCCACAGGGCTTCCTTGGTTCAGGTAGGTGCCAACTCCCTCATCAACTGATGCCCTTCACACTCTATTTCTACCGGATTTCACGCCGACACCCAACCTACTGGTTAGACGCCGACACCCAACCTACTGGTTAGAGGACCGGTTTCCCATCCCCCCACGGCCACACCGCAGCTAGACATTTCCAACATTCAATTGAAAATCCCCATGCTGATTTACCCATTTCCCCAATTACTGCCGATTCCCTTTTTTGAACATTCCAGCGACTCAACTGATTTCCAACGATTTTTTTGTTTTTCCAGTGTCACCAACTCATCCTATGCTATTCTATATTTTTTTTCTATCTTTCTATTTGTAGCATTTTTTATTTTTGTTCATAAGCATGTTTCCAACAGATTTTCCTTTTGTTGTGCCTTGCAGATTTTTTATTTTTGTTTCTATCTTTCTATTCTTTAATCCTGTTATTCCTTCTGATGATTTTGCTGATGATATTGATTTTAGTGAATGATACTGATTTTAGTGAAAGGACTGAATGATTAGAATGATGAATAGATTAAGACAAGAATGATGATTTTTTTTTTTGTAATTGTTGAATCAGTTGATGGAACAATCCTTAAAACTCTAATGATCTAATCAGTGTTGATTTGTAGTGGTTATTTGTTAATTTTTACTTAAATTTTTCTGAGATACATATATATATATATATATATATATATATATATATATAAATAAAATAATGTCTCGCACTGAAGTTTTTTTGGACCTTGCTGGCACCCGCACCCATGTGACATTGCCTAAGAAGCACCACGGGTAAGTGGTAATATACTAACATCACAAGTCAGCATTCAAAGCAAGTAGCTAAGATCACAATAAAGAGGCATCAGGTGCAAACGGCTGGATCTGGGTCAACAAAGTGTATAACCTTATGTAGCAACTCAACTCTGGTTCAAGCTCATGGATGCAGCATGTGCATTGTGTCGACATGGGTGTTGTGCCCATCTTGTGGCATTTGTGTGGCAATGATAAAAACCTATTTTCTGATACCATTTAAATATTAGGAGACATTTAAGTGGTCGATTATTTCCAATGAAAGTGTGTGTATTTTAGGTAGCATCTAGTTGTTATTTTATTATGTTTATGCAATCCATGTTTGTGATTATGTACGTTACATATCTAAGTTTGGAGCCAACCACTACCGGTTACATTATGCATTTTACAACATTGATTAGAGAATATGGAACTGGTGAAGTACTAAAAAGACCAAGATGACATATCATGTTGATAGGCACAAACTCCAAAACATACTAAACCAAGCTACCTTATAGTTTACACAAAATTTTTCATTTTCAGAAACCATGAAATCATTTATAGAGGTGTGGTTTGCGGAAGGGAAATGTGAAAAGGAGGGAAACCAAAATATATTATAATTAGGAAAAAACAAGAACAGTTTGTTTGTTTATGTGGATATTTTCATTGCTCCCCATCCCTTGTAGCTGAAATGAATCTGTCATTTTAGAAAATTATACACATGTTTCAGCCTCCATCATCTGCAATCCTCGTACATTGGAAAAAATTAAAAATAGCAAGAACAGGCAACCGATCCTGTAGTGTGATAAAATTCTGCAGAACCAAGATTCATAAATATAGCCACCAAACATTATTGTACACAAGGATTTTCACACAAAAGAACTGACAACAAATAACCAAGAATAGAGCAGCTGCTCTTTTTATACACTTGCCAAGCAACTGACAGCCGCCATTTGAAAAGGATTACATACAAATCATAGCTTGAAAACTTAACAAAGAATGACAGTCGATTAAATCTCAATCTTTGTTGCATATATGTTATATGTTTGTCCTATACAGATGCTATCGATCTAATAGATGCATGTTTCCAAAAACAATAGGCATTCCCAAATATGACAAAAAGTGGAAAATGAATGGCAGAAACCAGAACACCCTGATCTCCATTGCTGCTGCGATAGGAAAACCGTGATCTCAATTGCTGCTGCGATAGGAAAAGCAAACTTAAATGAAAAAAAAAGGATAGACAATCCCAAGAGAGAGAGAACTGAGGAGGGACAATTTTAAAAAGCGAGGGAGAGGGACCGGACCGCGTTCTTGCCCTTTTCAAGATCAGAGAGAGAGAAAAAAAAGACTGAGGGAAAAGTTTAAAAAACAAGGGAGCGTGCGGACCGCATCAAGGGTTGCTTAGTTTGGTGATTTCCGTTAAATATTTTTATTAATGGCGTCCAGGCGGCGTCCAAATGTTAGCTTTTTCTACCTTACCAGTTACCACATATCAATATAAGTAGTTAAAAAAAGAAATCAGCATACATGCTTCCCAATCACAGTTTTACTTTTAAATCTAGACCCGAAATTGAAGTCAAATCTGACAGGAATAAGATTCAACTTCGCCTAATTGGATTGCAAATTTATCAGCTCCCAGGTTTAAGTTTGGGTTTGAATACCTGAAGCACATGAAATCAAAGATATAATCTAAATCTCTTTTGCCGTACGAGATCCAGATAAATGGGTCCAGTTCCAGCTTAACATTCAGATCCACAAACGCATTTACCTCGCTGGTTTGAAGGCAAATTATGGTCGAACACAATGTTTGTCTCGCAATTGACGGACATAATTGGTTTACGGTTAGCCTATTTTGTTAACAAAGTCAGAACCTTATTGCAAACAACAATATTCAAGAATTGTGAACAGTCCATGAGACTAATTTAGATCAATGGTAAACTGTCATGTATTCTGAACTTAAAAGCGCAAAGCAGCTTCAGTTTGAGGGTCACAAATTTGTCTATAATGCACATAAAATATTTCTGAATATAACTGAAAACAATAGAAAAATCTAAAAGCTTTGTGGGAAGTACAAATACATGCATCTATTCTTGAGAATGCAGGCAGTCACACTAATAATCATTTTGAAAAATCCTGAAAATTGACAGCAGAGCTAGCATTCTAAGGCATTGGGTTCAAAGAGAGATCTACTAACCGCACCATTGCGTGTAGGTCTGTTCCATCTGATGCTTGATGCTGTATTGCAGATTCTAGATGGCTAGAGTATCAACAAAACGAATTCTCTTCTCATGGTTTAAGTTCATGCTGCAATCACTGGTTGTCTGTCAATATATGCAAAACTTCACTAAATAATGACACAATATGCTTATATAGATGCTTTACCAGCCTAATTAGATGCTTTACCAGCCTGATTATAAAGGCACAGTTAGGGGTGTGGCAGCAATTCCAGGTTGTTGAGATCTGATAGAGAGACCCTGATTATATTCTCGTCATAGCCCACTACACCTGACATAGACAAGATACGCGCGACTGCCAATGAATTTCACTTGTAACATATTAATTATAGAAAATTATTAACATGAATGATTGTATATGACATTAAGCACTTATATGGGTCGGACTGCTGCTGCTAGAAACAATGAGGAAAGACAGGTGACACTGAGGTTCCAGGGTCTTTTCAAATACCTACCACACAATACGCCAAATAATAAAACAATGAAATAATGCACAATACAAAATTATTGAAAAAAGATTAAATCAAATGATTTATCATGCACCCAATGAACTGCCCTTATTTTTTTCCTTTCTTGATATATAGAAACATAGAATTACAAAAGGAATTTTCTTTTTCTTGCTTGCTTTGCAAACAGGAAGAGTGCGTGGGTGTCCAACTATGAACATGCATGTGAGTGAGCAAGCAATCAAGACGAGAGAGAGAGAGAAGGATAAGCATGGGGCGTTATGTTGGGATACCTTAAGTAATGAATATTGTGGTGACCATTCCAGCTGTATCCCTCACATAATCATGGAGAACTTCCAAAACAGCATATGGCTTTTGAGATGTAGCTGCATTGTCTAAATACGCTCTCAGATCCAAAATGAGAAATCAAGCATCCACCAGGTAGACGCCTCTTGGAAATAAAAGACAACCAAAAGACAATTAAGGATCATGTCCAGTCACATGTAAATTAAAATAAAAATAAAGGGACCAGCCAAGTTCGAAAGGAATAAAAAAAAAAAAAGCCCTAGATTGATGACATAAAAATGCATGGATACAGACATGGGTGGAGCCAGTTTAAAAATACGGCTGTAATAAAAATCCTTTTATTACAGAACTATACTACCAAAAAGATTTTAACTGCAGCTAGAATGGAACAAAGAATAAAGAGGAAACAGATGAAATTTATATAACTCACAAAAAACAAAAAAGTGAAGCCAAGGACATACCGCTATGCAACTTCGAAGAACTTTTGAAAAATATCACCTAGTGCTTTTGAAAAGAAAAACATTAAGTTTGGGTTATGCAGTTAAGATGGACTAAACAGGAAATGATGGATAATTCATCACGCTCAGCATGGTTGGACTAGGTTTGAGGGGTTTCATCTATTTCAAGGAAGGACCAGAAATTTGGTAATGAAATGGGCAAAAACTTTTAAGACCAAAGGGGATTGGTTAGTTTTTACTATGCCTAGGAAGTCTAGAAACATACAAGAGACGTCAAGTTTTTACTTTAAATTTCGAAATAGTTAAAAAATGATCAATTCAACTCATAGGCTTGAGTGCTCGTGTTGTGCAAATAATATAACCTTGGTGTACTTTCAGTACCATACAAGCATTAGGTTTTATTTCGCATCAATGTTGTCCAATCTCTAGAGGAAATGTCTTTCAATTTCCAGAATATGAATAAAAAGGAATCATCCTCGACATCCTAGATAATCAAAAAAAGGAGCAGATATTGACCCCAAAATTGTACATCCACGAAAGATTGTCGCATTCAATTCTTGCGAGTTCAGCCTTCATGTATTTCATCTCTTGGCAGACACATTTTGTTTTTTTCTTGTTTTTTCTTCATTTTTTTCTTTTGCATTCGGCTTTTTGCCTTTCAATCTTTTTTTCTTGTGTTTGATTTTTTTTTTTTTTGGGCCGACCTTCACCTTTGAGGGAATACCTCACCACCCCAAAGGCTACTACGAAGCTCCACCGCTTTGGTGGTTATGTATAGCTTTGTCACGTGTCCAACCCGCTTCACCTTACAGGTTTTCAACGAGCCAAAGGTTCGTAAGTCATTATCTTCGCGAAATAGACATAAATCACCTTTATGCCTACCCGGTACTCTCGATTATTGACTCAGAGGAACGACTACACAAGCCCCGAGCCCATCTCTCAACTCTCATTTTGCTACCTGCCAAGATCTTATAGAGCATTTTGGCTTCTCCGTCAAGATATGTTTTTGCTAAATCCTTGCAGACGTTTGATCGCCAGAGTCAATAGCATTTCCTAGTCTTGACTTTCTCAACTTCATAGGATTTTTCTTCAATGCTCAAATCCAGGATTTTTTTCAATTTTCCTCTTCCGTCGATGGACAACAAGAACTTGAAATTTCTACCTTCCACTTGGAAGGTACTAAGAATAAATCAAGGCACATCATCGTGTGAGAAAACACTTCCAAAATGTTTTTATCAAAACTGAAAAGTTTCTCTTTCACAAAAGTTCTTGACATCAAATGGCATATCACCAAGAGAAATGAACTATACTCCCTAAAGAGATGGTTGAATGTAAAACTTGGCTGGTTAAAAGAATGAACTTCACCAAATCTCCCATAAAAGTAGGGTCTTCTATACAAAAGGTTGGTTTAAGGGTGACGGGTTCTAGAAAAGTTGGGTATTCAACCGATTGAAAGTTTCACAAATGGTTTGAGTTAAGTTCTTCTATCAAAAAACACTAAAAGCACAAAAAGAAGGATAAAACATCAGTAAAAAAGGAAGCATCGTAAGCTAAGGTCTCATTTTTATGATACCAAAATCCAATACCCCAAATAACCCCAACCATCACAATGTTGTTGTTGATAACCAATTATTTCCATATGGAACTCAAATCAAATTAGACCTTGACCCACTAAACGGCTTACATGTGAATAACCAAAGCTAACGTTTCTACAATCAACTCAAGTTTTAGCACTGAAAAAGGGATAAAGGAAACATCTCCAAGTCAAACTAATTATGTGCAACTTAAAGTCCTGAACACTAGAAAACCATTTACACATGCCAATGCATGAACAAAAACAAGGGTACTTACACAGATGTTTTTAGTTAATTTTACTATACTCTTCAGTATGCACTCTTCAATGAGAGAAGAAACTACAAGTAGAGCAGCAATTGATGCCAGCATGACATCAAGATCCAAATCAAGGTCAGACATAAGATAAATAAAAGCATGAAACGTATGGCAGAAACATAGAGATGCTAGGGCTTTTTAAACGATATCCAACTTTATTCATAGAAATTTTGGGTTGGACATGCCTGGACTGGACAAACATTTGTGGAGTTAGATGTGCCTCCAAAAGATTCCACGTTGTCATCAGGACCGGGTCCACAAAACTGTGTGACATTGAACTAGTTGGCACTTGAAAATAAAGGATTCCTTGTAGCCTGAGCAATTCAAACAAATGCAATCCAATAAGACATATTGTATGTTAAATGTGAAATTTATCTAAATGAAGAACAAGAAAACTGGTCCCCTAAATTGAAAAGTAAACACACAATAATCAAAAGGTTCTTGCTTAGTGGCCCTACCAAAATGAGGATTTTTATGGAGAAGTTATAAGAATCATGTAGAAAGAAGCATGGACATCATTTATTCAAATTTTACATGCGTAGACAAGCAACAAAAAGCTAAATTTTTTTATAACAGCCCGTCAGCCACTGAGAAAATAATGATTCATAACACCCATGCATAGACAAGAACAAAAAGCTCAATTTTTTTATAACATTCCCTCAGCCACTGATATTGAAATGATTCATAACACGGTATTGAGTGGCATCACTAAATTGAACAAATCATAACTCTCAGCTAAATCACCCCAGACCATAAACTAAGTCGAAGTTAAAACTTTTGTCTAGAGATGTAGACATGAAGTCAATGGAAAAAAGAGAGTTGCATGAGACTGCTAGATAAGCTAAGCTTCTCCCAGTACGTTGAATCTCCTTTCCATGATTCTCAAGAACTGAACAAGTAAATCTATATGTTTGTTTGTGTGTGCTTCTTAGGTGTGTACTTTAGTTGGACAATCGGATCTTGTACTAGGTAAACAGCCAAAATTATCAAGCTCCCCTAACTGCAGTAATTTTTACAGTATATCATTCTAAAGGGCTAGAAAAACACTTGTGTATCTTAAAATGGCTAAATATTGCTGTAATTTTGATCCTCAATAGAAAAGCAATTTACCCATGGAAAACAAAAAAAAGGGCAAAAGAGAACACTACTCAAAGCTATACCACAGACCAACAAACTAAACATTTAGATAAGCAGCATTTACCAATTTTCCCGACCACGAAGAAACAAAAATAACTTTTTAGTTATGTCAGTTACAAATATTGAAGAAGACCAATCTACATTGACTCATGATATCTGTCATGTCAAAAATAATGTTGTGATCATCACTATGCAATACTCATATCAGTAGCATCATTCTACTTCTACCAATGCATTACATGGATTCATAGCCATGCAAAAATGTGCACCATATACATGCCTGAAATATGGGGACTGATTTCTCGTTTTAGCTTTTGATTTTTCAAACAAGATGGAGAACAAGGTTCAAATTCAGTATTTTTGCAAATGACAGACAGTTGTGAGTTTCATTTGGAAAAGCAGTCATGGACGTTCACATGGACACACACATGATACTCTCTCTCTCTCTCTCTCTCTCTCTCTCACACACACACACACACACACATTCACAAAGCAATTTTTTCAGCCTTAGGAACTGCAGGACAATATGGTGTTCTTATTTTATAACAGATACTCGCAGTCGTCCTTCAGTAATGACCATACCTTGAGAATGATTCCTAGTAGCAGAATCGGCAGGGTTCTTCCTCCTGCACTAATTATGACCAGCTAATCTCCTTCTGCAAATCTTCTCAAAATCATCGAATAAACCACATGAAACCTGCATTGCATGCATGAGAAAGGAATAAAATCTCATGAACAGCCAAAGAAACTAGAGGACGAGTGAAAATCATCCAAGCCTCTCCACTCTCTACCAGTCGGTTGGCGGATTTGGGGAACCAGGTTGGAGACAGCCTTCCTGATGCACGATTAGGGATGCTAGGCAAGACAAACCAGTCCCTGATGCACGAGGGGAGATTTGGAGACGCCGGCAGGAGACCCTATTCCCTGATGCCCGACGGTCGATTTTGGGACGTCGGACCAGAGGCCCCAGTCCCAAACGGTTGGTAATATGAAAGAGAGAGAGAGAGAGAGAGTCCAGCGATTGGGGTCATCGGAGACCCCTCGCCATTTGGGGGTGGCAAGAATCCGTATGCCACAAAGAGTCGGAAAGTGATCAAAGAGGGCGCGCGCGCGAGAGAGAGAGAGAGAGATCGAAATACCTGATGGGGAATGGCCGTAAGTCACCGGCGAACAAGAAATCGACAACGGATGGCCGGTAGTGCTGTCGGTACCCATTCTCCACATACACACAAACCGACCGTCGAAATCCTAATCTTCTGTTCTACAAAAAACAAGGATGGGTGTTTTTGTAACAACCAACAACTGTACTAAAATATCCAGCGACCGGGGTTCACCTAAGACCCCTCACCATTTGGGGGTTGCCGGAATCCCCAGGCAGATTGCTAATATGCCAAAAAATGATCGGACAGAAAGAGTGCAACAGAGAGGGAGAGAAAGATACCTGGCCGTGACGGGGGAAGGGTGGAGGAGTCACCCCTCACCACCAATGGAAGGTCGACGGTGGGCGGCGCTGCTACAGAGTACTGTTGGAGCCCGAAGGAAGAAGGGAGAGAACCAGAGAAGCAGCGGACAGGTTATTGGCTTCTTGCCGTCCACTTGCGGAAGATGAAGTCGGGTCTTAACTCCTATTTCTAAGGGGATAGGTGGAGCAAAAAATGCTGGGATAAATTTACACTATAGTTTTTAATTTGTTGTTCACTATTAAAAAGGCTGAGAACCACATCGTGAATCATCTATAGACATCTCAACAAAATCAATCAACATCACAAAGACATGAACATGGCCTCCATAGAGCAACAACCCAGCATAAAAAGAAGGTTTTCCCGACTGCATGCCTCTAGTATTTTGACCTCAGCTGAGCTAGGCTCAAGTGCTCAACTCATGAAACCTTGACCTCGAGCTCAGCCTGAACTTGAGTCAAGCTCAATTCAATAAACTAGTCTATTTTATGCCAACTTCAGCTCGACCCATTGAACTCATTTAAAGAAGATGCTCATTGTCCATTCAGCACAACAAAACCACTTGTTACAGAAAGATCAACATAAAAATTATGTGAAATTAGGGACACAAAAAACCATGCAATTTCGACAGAATTTTAAAAAATGCCACCGTTGAGAATCAACTGGTGCTTTTCGAAAGAAATACCCAAGTCAGGATTATGCAGGTTGAAGACACTCGATGAGATAACGGGCCAGGTTTAATCTTCTATCCCAAATGGTTCGTCCTATTTTGAGACAGAGGAAACGATGGAATTTACACTCAATATGAGCATACTATGTTTGAGGGGTTTCATCTATTCTATTAACAGACTAGTATTTTGGTAATAAAATGGGCAAACACCTTTCAAGACCAAAGGGGGATTGGTTAGTTCCTCCTATGCTTATGAAACCTAAAAACATAACAAGAGATGTCAAGTTTTTATATTGAAATAGTTAAAAAATGATCAACTTAACTCATAAGCTTGTGTGCTCATGTTGTGCAACTAATATAACCTTCATTTACCCATAGTACCATACAAGCACCATGCTTCATTTCGCATCAATGTTGCCAAATCATAAAAGTGGATGTCTTTCAATTTTCAAAATATTAACATAAAGGAATCATCCTCGACATCCTAGATAATAAAAAAAAGGAGTTGATATTGACCCCATAACCAAACAACCGCGAAAGATAATCAAATTCAATTCCTGAGAGTTTAGCCTTCATGTCTTTCATCTCTTGGCAAGCATTTTTTTTCTTTCTTTCACATTCGACTGTTTTCCTTTTTTTTTCTTTTTAGGCTGACCTTCACCTTTGAGGGAATACCTCACCACCTCAAAAGCTACTACAAAGCTCCACCGCTTTGGTGGTTAAGCGTAGCTTTGTCACATGTCCAACCCGCTTCACCTTACGAGTTTTTGACGATCCAAAGGTTCATAAGTCATTTATCTTCGCGAAATAGACATAAATCAACTTTATGTCTACCCTGTACTCTTGATTACTGACTCAGAGGAATGACTACACAAGCCCCGAGCTCATCTCTCAACTCTCATTTTTTTTACCTCTTAAGATTTTACAAAGCATTGTGGCTTCTCTCTCAGGATATTTTCATGCTAAATTCTTGCAAATGCTTGAACACCAAAGTCAATACATTTTCTAGTCTTACTTTCTTAGCTTCATAGGATTTTTCCTCACTGTTCATATCTAAGTTTTTTTCAGCTTTCCTCTTCCATTGATTGACAAACAAAAAGTTGAAATTTTCTCCCTCTACATGGTGAGATACTAAAAGTAAAGAAAAGACATCATTGTGCGAGAAAACATTTTACAAATGTTTGTAAACAAAAAATTAAAATTTTTATCCAAAAGTTCTTGACATCAAATGGTATATCATTAGGAGACATAAACTATATACCCTAAAGAGATGAGTGAATGCAAAACAAGATGGTTTGGCTGGGTAGAAGAATGAACTTCACCAACTCTCTCATAGAAATAGGATATTTTAAATGCACGATTGGTTTAAGGGTGACGAGTTCTTATAAGTGTTGGGTCAGCAACTGATTGAAAGTTTTGCAAAAGGTTTGGGTTAAACACTTTTCTTTTCCCGAACGAAGCCCAAGACAAACAGTCCTATGTGTTGGCTTTTGTAAAATCAAATGGTAAATGTTGACGACAACTATGGGATTAGACTTTGTTTGACTCTGAATGTAAGACTGTCCACCAAAATTTAACTAGTACCGTGTCCCGATCACATGAGAACTTTGTGAAATTATGATTTTACAAAAGGATAACAACACAGGGGACAAGTTCATCTCGAACTTTCTCATAAAAATATAGCCTTGTGGCAAGCAAACTTCAACAAATTCTCTTATTGTAAGGTATTCTTTGAAGAGGGTTGGACGATGGATCATTTATTAATAGAGGGAAACTGCTACTTCCATAGCTCATTTTCCTACATAGCCAAAAGACCATTTCCAGGACTAAGTTGGATTGGCTTGAATGGTTTGAGATGATCTTAATCACAAGCTAAGGTCTAAGATCAAATGCAACAAGAGGCACGCAAAGATTTCTTCACTCGTGCATATACTTTGAAGGGTCCTAAATATACAACTCAAATTGTGGTTTTCATATCTAAAATATAACTAAAGGGCATACTAAACCACAAGCCACACCTCTAGATAGCACAAACAAAACTTGATAAGAGATCATCCTCTTAGCATTAATACACAAAAACAGTATGCAGACATCAAAACAAAAACACCATACATGTCCTAAGGAGCCTTCATCTCCCCAAGTGGAAATTCTTGAACCTGTGGACAGGTTCAGAATTTTACATTATTTGATAGATATACAAAGGCCTAAAAGTTAAAAGAAAAATCAGAAATAGGAACTAGAAAGATTGAAAAAACACTAAAAAAAGGTACAATTGAACATATCTTTTCTACAGAGCATTGATAATCTGAGAATGGAGCAGAAAATTCTGGTTTTCAGAATTATAGTTCCTAAGAAACAAAAACAAGGAACAATATAGAAATATGTCAAAACCACTAAAAGTTCAAAAAATCCTGAATTTTATGGGATGACATCAGAAATATCATACCAAAAATCAGACCCACATTCAGACTTTATTTCATAATACGGAAGTAAAAAATGTTCCACCTAAATGAGGGGCAGACTTTTCCAGTTCTGATAGGTTCACATGCTCAGGTTAATAAAAAACATTATATTGTAAAGAGTTTATACCAAAACTAAGTGCTTTTTACCTCTACAGAAAAAGAGGATATCAGGAAACCAAAATTCAAATTTTTTTGAACAAATTGGGTATTTATTTCGGGTTTTTCAATTTAGCATAGTTTTTGTACAAAAGTAGAACATGTTCACAAAAAACAAAATTTTTTTTCACAAGAAAGAAAATCAAAACACAAAACATTTCTACTCTATTAAGTTTGCAACCAAGATGAACATGCAACTCTCAAGCACACAGGGCACGAATAACACAAAAGACAAGAAAAACAAATGTAAAGTACTTAGTGGAAAAATCAAAACATGTTTGTCTAAAACTTACCTATGTATTCGCTTCCCACCAGTGCAAATTCAAGAAAAGATAGACAAGTGAGCCTAGAACAACATGCAAGTGAATCCTATATATACTAACTATGTTAAAAACCTATGTTTTTTTGACTAAAAGAAAGCGATTAAATTAAAATCATAAGTCATGTGCTAGACGACCCCCACACAGCATGACTATTAAACTAAAGAGACCAACAAAGTAGGGGTGCACAACGAGTTGAGACAACTCGGGCTCGACTCGAACTCGCTCGAGACTCGAACTCGCTCGAAAAAACTCGGCTCGAGCTCGACTCATTTATAAACGAGTCGAGTTCGAGCTGAAAGTTAAACTCGAAACAATAAACGAGTCGAGTTCGAGTTGCAAGAACTCGACTCGTTTAAACTCGACTCGACTCGTTATGGATAAACCGGTTCGCGAAACCGGTTCACCGGTTTAGGGTAAAAACTTTTCCCTCTTTGGCGTCTTCACATTTTCACTCTTCCGTCTTTCCTTAGTTTTCTACAGCCTCTCTTTCTTCCCGTCTGCTCTCTCTCTCTTGTTGTCTTCCCTCTTCCGGCGACCACGACCTTCGGCCTTTCGTTCCATCTTTCGAACTGCACTCTCTCTTCCCATTTGCGCTCTCTCTTCCCGTCTTCCCTCTTCTGTCAACCAGACGACAAGACTGCAACGCAAGCTGCCTTTGCCAGGAAGCCAAAACCGGTTCGTGGTCTTCAGCCAGGTGTTCGGCGACATCGTTTGATCCTTTTCAACTTTCAGCTTCTCTCCGGCTAACTTCCTAGTCCAGCAAGCTCCATTCCTCTCGTGAACCAGGCACATTCTCTCCTCTGCCGCTTACCCTCTCTTTTCTTCCTAACCTTTCCCCCTACCCTTTCTCCAAGTTAATCTGTTCAGGTTTTGCTAATCAATAGTATTTGCCAGGCATACTCTCCCTTTCCCAGAGTTTCTTTCTCTTTATCTGAGAGTTTGTTTGGCAAGCAGCAGAAAAATGACTAAACATCTCACCGGTTCTGGTTTTTCCTTTTTGTTTTTTGGCTGAGCTTTCTTGTTGTGCATTGTACATTCTTGCCTGTTGGGTTCGTTAATTTCTGGATTTCCTATTGCATGTATAGTAGTTATTTAGATATTATTTCACATATTACATGATTATCGACAAGTTGTAGTTGTCAATTAGTCACCAATCTGGTTTCGCTTCGATATGTGTTCTTCTTCTTAATCAAGAAATTTGTTTGCTCCATTAGATGCATACAAACCAGAGACGTGGATGCTTCCTGATAAAAAATGTGGGGGCTTGTCTCAGCTAAATCTTGCTATTGTAAGGTTTTCTCCAATTCTGGTTGAGTGCAAAAAAGATACTTGCAAATTTTACTCGAACTATTGAAAGGTTGATCAGTTTGTATTTATTTACTTTCATTACCATGTGTAGGTTGGCCACGTTGATTCTGGCAAATCAACGTTGACATGAAGAGACTTCTGCACATTTTGGGGTGGATCTCTCAGAAGGATATGCACAAGTATGAGAAGGAAGCCAAACAGCAGGTGTAATAATTTATTAATATGTTTATATTTGCTTAATAAGTGCTATTGCACTTCAACCTAATCGCTTTTCTATTTAATTTTTACATTGAGTGCAGGGGAAAGGCTCATTTGCCTACGCATGGGCATTAGATGAAAGCGTTGAGGAAAGGGAAAGAGGAATAACTATGGCTGTTGCAGTTGCTCGTTTTGAATCAAGGAAATTTCATGTTGTTATGCTTGATTCACCAGGGCTTAAAGATTTTGTCGCAAATGTGATATCTGGTGCTACACAAACAGATGCTGATCATGCTGTGATACTTGTTGTCGATGCATCTATTGGTTCTTTGAGGTAGGTGTGGGTTTAAATGGAGTTGGGGGCAGACAAAGGGGCATGCACAACTTATCCGAAGTTTTGGTGTTGAACAGCTGGTTGTTGTTGTTAATAAGATGTATTTTGTAGGATATTCTAAAGAAAGATTTGATTCCATCAATATGCAGCTGGGTGGATTTCTCCGATCTTGTGGATTTAAAGAATCACATATTTCATGGGTACCTTTGAGTGTTATGGAGAATCAGAATCTTGTTGCAGCTATAACTGAACCTCGTTTCTCATGGTGTGTGTGTGTAGTCATGTTTCAAGTGTTATGCTACTTCTTTTCATCAATTAGGTAAGGTTACAACAGTTACTCCAACTAAAATTGGAGGGACTCTGTTTTTAATATTATTTGGCATTCTTCTGATGGACTCTTTGTTGCATATCTCTGTAAAATAAGTTTTGTTTATGGTCTGAGTTACGTTCCATTTATACACCTAATTTTGCCACACATTATCTTCTCTTTCTAACATTCTGTGGTACACCTGATCTTCCTAACTTTTGCCTGCTTATCTTTCTGTAATTTTCAAATGTTAATTAATTTTATATTATTCTCTGCTTCTATCTACCTTGTTATGTTTTCGTTCTATGCTGCTTTTACCCCTTGTTCTCCATGAGTGCTTTTTGCTTGAGCTGAGCTGAGCTTTTGCATAATTTTCAAATGTTAACAGCATTCTTATATCTGCAGATGATGATGAAGATGTGCATTGTTATATCACAGATGATGGTGAAGAAGACGTGGTTCTCATCCATTAATTGATACGAGTTAGATGCCCAAACGAGTTAAAGGATTTAAATGCCTAAATGAGCTAAACAAGTAAATGCCTAAACAGCTAAACTAGCTAAACGATTTAACGTCTAAACGAGCTAGACGAGTTAGTGCCTAAACAAGCTAAAAGAGTTAAAGTTAAACGAGTAAATGCTAAACAAGTTAATGTGTTAAATGGGTTAATCGAGTTCAATGGGTTAATCGAGTCGAGCTCGAGCTCGACTTTGTGTAGTCGAGTCGAGCTCGAGCTAGTTCTAAGAAGCTCGTCTCGAGCTCGAGTCGAGCTCGAGCTGGCCAAGCTCGGGCTCGGCTCGGCTCATGTGCAGCCCTACAACAAAGGGGTTGTCTTTTCATTTTGTCCAACGGATAGAAACTTTTAGTGCTGCATTTTCTTCAAGTACTTAAATGCACGAATTAGATTCATGATCATGGCCAAACTTGCTATAGATGTACGACATTAATTTTAAGTAATCCAAAGGAAGTTAATCTATCAAAATGAATTTCTCAATGAATTTTAAAAGGACCGCATAATTGTTGGAAATTGATGGTGCTAAGATGAAGATCCAGAGAAAATTTTACCAATCTGCCTTAGTATCACCATAAAAATAAGATAATTATGATCTTTTTTTTGGAAATAACTGAATATCATCATAAGTACCACAACGGAAACATCATCATACAATAAGTATCGCAAAATATCAAAATATTCTAAAATCAATACCAGTACATCTACAGATTTTTTTTTTTTGACAAATTCTAAAATCAATACCGGTCCATCTACAACCATTCCATCTTGGGTCGTTTGCCCCTCTCTTCTTCTTCCTCTTTCTGAGCCACCTATGCTTCCATCAATCCTTCCCTGCGACCGCCGGCGGTCGAAGAAGCGGAGGCTGCGTCTCCCACCAAAGCATTTAGCAGATCCGAGCCCAAATGGGCTTTCTATTTCGTCCCACCCCCGTTATTTCCTAAAATATGTTTACAAAAATGGAACCAACGGATATATTTTTTTTAATCTAACGTTTGATGGGCAGGAAAAAAATTTATTCCCATTGCTGCAAGGAATTTCCTCCAGTTCAAACATGGTACAAAAGGAAATCAGATTGGTTTTACTTTGCAACCGAATTTATGCTTACCATCCGAATCAGATTTATATTTAAATAAATAAAGTAAGCAAAGTCCACACATATTGAAAGTCTCTGTTGTTAACATATCATAATGTGGTTTGGATTTGGATTGAGATTTAGAATAGGTTCAAATTATGAATCGAATTCAGATATGGTATGAACGTATATATATGAAAACCTTTTTTTCCATTTGCATTTGACTTAGAGTCTATTTTGAATTTAAATTATTCTGAATCCGGTAAATGAGGTTGGTGAACAATTTTTGTTGACATCGCTACCCATAATTAGTTCGTTCGTTTTAAAATAGGAAGGTGTGATAGAAAGGAAAGAAACATTGAATCTGTTGTGTATAACAAGGAGAGAATTCAATACCAAATAAATGTCCATTCGTATCCAACTCATTTTCTCATCCACACAAGAGAGAACCCTTTGGGAAGAAGTCGGATCAATTTTGGTGGGTGGCCAAAAAAAGGGAGGCGATTGAATTAATGAAAAGAAGGTAAAAACTCTTGAAACAGAGGCTCTTATTAATGAATTTCTTCCTGGATCAACACGCAATTAATAGATCTATCAGGTCAATATTAATTTCACCTTAATTTCCATATGGGTCGCATTCCAAACTTCATTGGGCGTTTTAATAAGCGGGGATCCAAATGATTTGAACGTCCTAGATCGATCTTGTGATTCACAAAGTTTGCTAACTAATCTAATAGTGTTTTTGTACTTTGTTCACACTGACTTTGGATTATGTATGCTTGTTAATTTACCGATCATTATATCTAATCGATTAACTAAACAGGCCGGTCTTACCGAAACCGCACCATTAGTGGATCAGAAACAACATTGGTTAGTTTAGTTGATACCATTGCTCCTTTAATGTAATCATGACGAGCAAATATGCTATTATAATTATAAACTATAGTGATAATTATCTCAATCCTTCATTATCCTGAAATTTTCTCAAAGTCTCGGCCAATTCTGAAGCGAATCCACTAACTTTGTGAAAGGTGCATGCATGAATTTCCCTATGGTTATCATGCAGCACATGAAGTGGAAATATGAAGTGAAAGTGGGGAAGTGAATAGATTGAACTCGACAAACTAATGACTTCTCAATTATTTAGAGTGGGAATTAGTCAGGCTACTTCTTATCAAATGGCTTCTCTCTCTTCTTTTTGAGAACACAAACTAAATTGTTGCCAGTATTTTCTAGTTAGCTTATAATTAGTAAATTGATGGACTGCGTGTTCAACATATGCAATTAATTAATTAATTAAGAATTTAAAACCAAATCTATTCTTTTTTTATAAAGTTCGAAATAAAGAAAACCTACACATTCTGCCATTTTACACGCAAACTGCGTAGGAATATTAAGTTTGTCAGATCTTAAGTACTTCATTAATAATCTATCACACGTAGAAACTTCTTAGCAGCAACTAAATTGCACCTTCCGAACTAACTTTGTCATGGACACGTGACTTACGTGTGACCCAACGGCGCTCCACTATAAAAACAAGATTTCCCGCTTCTTTCTTCGTTTCAATTGTCACTCTCTCCTCGCTTTTTTCTCCTTTTCCTCTCCATCTCCCTCTCCTTTCCTCTACTCATTCGTCCGTCCCGCTAGATTTTTCTATACGTCCTTTTCTTCATTGTCGTTCTTCGGCGGCCTTCTTTTTCGATCGCCCTTCAAGGTCAATTTCTCGGAATGCAAACGATTCTCCTCCCTGATCCACTAGAGATGCCAGAATACAATTCTTCAACTCTGAAGCCGCTGGATCAACTCAGATCACTCAATGAAACTTTAAGAAGCTTCAAGATTCCATTACAGATGTCTTCCGATGGCATATCAGGGAAAGTTTGGTCATTTACTGGCGGTAGTTTCTGGAAATCCTGCTTTCTTGTGTTTCGTCTAGCAGGAAAAATGAGATTTGAGACATGTTGATGACGATTTCTCTTTAATTCTTAATTTTTAGAGAAAAACAGGGTGAAGATTCAAAGTTATGGAGCATTTTGGATTCAAAATGATGTTTAGGCGATGTTTGGGAGAGTCATTGTTTGATCAACTGACAGAGGCTCTGCAGCGACTTGCTCAGAAGGTGGAAGAAGGTAGCAGGCTTTATTTTCTTTGTATAGTGCATTTGTACCTGAACTTAATCCAGTATTTCCTTGAAGAGTTAGGCTGTCTGGTTTAGCCATGAGAGGGCGTGAAACAAAAAAAATATAATGTTCTTTCGTTTTGAGAAGTTGAAAGAGACAAGAAGTGCTTCAAGAATAAATTGGCTGCCAGTTCAGTAGCGTTTGATGATTTAAACATAAAGCTGAATTCATTAACCATCAAGCTAAAATGTGCAGAAAGAAATATTCCGAATGGTAAGATAGTGCTCTCACTGTGCAAATGTACGTTTCGAAAGAAAAAAAAACGGGCTGCAGTCTCAACCGTACTTTCTGAAAATGTTAGTTGCTTTTTAATTTTTAAAAAATCAGGTAATAGAGCTTCACAGGGACCTGGATGCTGTAACTTTGCAAATGAAGGAGGAACTTGAATTTGCAAGGGAGAAAATTCATAAATCTCAACTTGAATTGGAGCGCTTCAGACCAAAGGAGACTGAATTGATGGCCACAATTGCTGAGCTAGAAGAGAAAGTGTCACAGTCATCCAAAACCATGAGTAAATTTGAAGATCAAAAGGTATGACAGGATATTACTTGGTTAAAAGTTCTGCATTGTGGCCCACCTCTAAGAGATGGGAATTTCAGCAAGAGTTAAATATGCAAATCTTGAGTTTGGAATCACTCAAAAGACACTCAAGAAAAACATGGTCTCGGTTGCAGGGAAAAATGAAGATATTGAGAAGAATTGCAAGCCTGTGGAATCATTGGTGATCCAAAATAAGGCTGCTCCGTGTTCAGTTGGTTGGGAACATTGTGCAGGTATTCTATATTATTTTGGCTCAAAGACTATCAAACATGGTTGGTCTTGCCACACATGTTGTCACTTTTTCATGCA
>NW_022204813.1:0-53315 GCF_008831285.2 Nymphaea colorata | reverse complement strand
AATCTCATCCGTGTTCAAAACAAACTTGTTATTTCAATCCCTTAAGTCATTCAATATAAACGTAACAACATGTTTAACACATTGAATTAACTACAAGAGATTGAAATAAGAGCTTAAATTTTGTTCCCCTTGATACATATTTTACAACAAGTTAAACACATTGGATTAACTTTAAAAGATCACATAAGAGCTTAAATTTCACTCAAATTCATACATACTTATGATTTCAGTCCCCAACAACATTAAATTAATCCCTTATATTTAGTATAATGTGTTTAACTTGTTTTTACATCTACAATGAATTATTTAAGCGACTGAATTCACACGTTCACATAAATGCAGTTGGGATTTAAGTCATTAATTCGATCTTTATAGTTAATTGAATGATTTCAACTTCTTGTTATAATCATATTTAATTGTTGTTGGGGATTGAAATCACAAGTATGTATGAATTTGGGTGAAATTTAAGCTCTTATTTGATCTTTTAAAGTTATTCCAATGTTAAGGGATTCAAAGAATGGCGTAACTCTCATTAATGTTAATACAAACTTGTTAACTCAATCCCGTAATCATTTAATATAAATGTAACAACATGTTGACTCATGGATTAACTATATGGGATCAAATCAATGACTTAAATCAGATTGGCATTCATATGTACTTGTGATTCAATTTATTAAATCAGTCAATATATGAACAACAAATGTTAAACTCATTCGATTAACTGCAAGTGACCAAATGAGGAGCTTAAATCTCATTCGTATTCGTACAAACTAATGATTTCATTCTCTTAATCATTAAATATAAATGTAACAACATATTTAACTCGTTCGATTAACTATAAGTGATGAAATTAGTGGCCTAAATCCCATTCGTATCATTTGAACGTTTGATTTTCATTCCTTAAATCATTCAATATAGTTGTAGGAGCAATTGAAACTCATTTGATTAACTATAAGGGATCAAATGAAAAAACTCAAATCCCATTTGTGTTCGTATGAACTTGTGATTTCAATCCTTAAAATCATTCAATATTTATATAAAAACTGGTTAAACAATATGATTAATTAATAACGATTGTATAATGTTCCAATTAATGGCTGAAATCTCATTCAAATTCATAGAACTTGTGATTTCAAACCTTTAATTCATTCAATATCGATGTAAAATCAAGTTAAACACACTGAATGAACTATAGGAGATCAAATGAATGGCTGAAATTTCATTCATATTCATACGAAATTGTGATTTTAATCTCTTCAATGAGTCAACAATATAAATGAAACGACAAGTTTAACAAATTCGCTTAACAATTGTTCATCGAATGAATGTTTTAAACCTCATTTGAATTAGTACAAACTAGTTGTTTCAATCACTTAAATCATTGAATATAAATGTGACAACATTTATATTCATTACATTAACTATAAATATCAAATGATACAAAATTGTGATTTTAATCTCTTCAATCAATCAACAATATAAATGAAACGAAAAGTTTGACAAATTGGCTTAACAATAGTGGATCGAATGAATGTTTTAAACCTCATTTTAATTACTACAAACAGGTTGTTTCAATCCCTTAAATCATTGAATATAAATGTGACAACATTTTATATTCATTAGATTAACTATAAATATCAAATGAATGTATTAAATGTCGTACAAACTTGACATTTTAATCATTTAAATCTTCAAATATAAATAACAAGTTACACCATTGGATTGACAATAAGGAAACAAAATCTCTTGGAATCTCATTCGTATTAATGTGAACTTGTTATTTCAATATCTTAAACTATTCAATATAGATATAACTAGTTGAACACATTGAATTAGCTTTAAGAGATCAAATGAATGTCTTAAATCCCATTTGTATTTATATGAGCTTTTGATTTCAATCTCTAACATCATTGAATATATATGTAACAACAAATTAAACTCTTTCGATTAGCTATAAGCGATCAAACAAATGGCTTAAGTCTCATTCGTATTCATAAAAACTTGTGATTTGAATTATTTAGGTGATTTAATATAAATATAAAAACAAGTTAAACCCATTGCATTTACTATAATGGATCAAATGAATGACAAAACCCATTTGTATTCATGATTTCAAATCATTTAATCATCAACAAAGATATAACAAGGAGTTGATCTCATTTGAATAAGTATAAAGGTGTGCATACAAACTTGTGATTTCATTCCCTTAATCGTTCAATATAGATACAACAAGAAGTCAAACACATTGAGTAACTAGTGATGGATCAAGTCATTCATATTCATACGAACTTGTGATTTCAATCCCTTCAATTACTCAATATAGATAAAACAATATGTCAAACGCGTTGGATTAAACATAACGGATGTAATGAATGACTTAAGTCCCATTCGTATTCATATGAACATGTACTTTTAATCCCGTAAATCATTCAATCCAGATATAACGACAAGTTAAACACGTGGTACAAACTATATCGGATCAAATGAATGCTTTAAATCTCATTCGTCTTCATGTGAACGTGTGATTTAAATCTATTAAATCAATCAATATAGATATGACAACGTGTTCAACTCATTGTTGTGTTAACTATAATGGACGAAATGAATTACTTAAATCTCATTCATATTTGTACGACCTTATGATCTCAATCTCTTAAATCAAATTGAACAACAAGTTCAACTCATTGGTTAACTATAATAGATCAAGTGAATGACCTAAATCTTATTCGTATTCACATGAACTTGTGATTTCAATTTTCTAAACCAATCAATATAGACGTAACAACAAGTTGAACTCATTGGCAAAGGTATAAGGGATCCAAGGAATGGCTTAAATCTCATTCGTGTTCAAACAAACTTGTTATTTCAATCCCTTAAGTCATTCAATATAAACGTAACAACATGTTTAACTCATTGAATTAACTACAAGGGATTGAAATAAGAGCTTAAATTTTGATCCCCTTGATACATATTTTACAACAAGTTAAACACATTGGATTAACTTTAAAAGATCAAATAAGAGCTTAAATTTCACTCAAATTCATACATACTTGTGATTTCAGACCCCAACAACTTTAAATTTATCCCTTATATTTAATCTAATGTGTTTAACTTGTTTTTACATCTACAATGAATTATTTAAGCGACTGAATTCACACGTTCACATAAATGCAATTGGGATTTAAGTCATTAATTCGATCTTTTATAGTTAATTGAATGATTTCAACTATTTAAGCGACAGAATTCACACGTTCATATAAATGCAATTGGGGTTTAAGTCATTAATTCGATCTTTATAGTTAATTGAATGATATCAACTTCTTGTTATAATCATATTTAATGTTGTTGGGGATTGAAATCACAAGTATGTATGAATTAGAGTGAAAATTAAACTCTTATTTGATCTTTTAAAGTTAATCAAATGTTAAGGGATTCAAAGAATGGCGTAACTCTCATTCATGTTCATACAAACTTGTTAACTCAATACCGTAATCATTTAATATAAATGTAACAACATGTTGACTCATGGATTAACTATATGGCATCAAACCAATGACTTAAATCAGATTGGCATTCATACGTACTTGTGATTTTAGTTTATTAAATCAGTCAATATAAATGCAACAAAATGTTAAACTCATTCGATTAACTGCAAGTGACCAAATAAGGAGCTTAAATCTCATTCGTATTCATACAAACTAATGATTTCATTCCCTTAAATCATTAAATATAAATGTAACAACATATTTAACTCGTTCGATTAACTATAAGTGATGAAATTAGTGGCTTAAATTCCATTCGTATTCACATGAACGTTTGATTTCCATTCCTTAAATCATTCAATATAGTTGTAGGAGCATTTGAAACTCATTTGATTAACTATAAGGGATCAAATGAAAAACTCAAATCCCATTTGTGTTCATATGAACATGTGATTTCAATCCTTAAAATCATTCAATATTTATATAAATACTGGTTAAACAAATAAGATTAATTAATAACGATTGTATAATGGTTCAAATTAATGGCTGGAATCCATAGAACTTGTGATTTCAAACCTTTAATTCATTCAATATCGATGTAAAAGCAAGTTAGGCACACTGAATGAACTATAGGAGATCAAATGAATGGCTGAAATTTCATTCACATTCATACGAAATTGTGATTTTAATCTCTTCAATCAATCAACAATATAAATGAAACGACAAGTTTAACAAATTTGCTTAACAATAGTTGATCGAATGAATGTTTTAAACCTCATTTGAATTACAACAAACTGGTTGTTTCAATCCCTTAAATCATTGAATATAAATGTGACAACATTTTATATTCATTAGATTAACTATAAATATCAAATGAATGTATTAAATGTCGTACGAACTTGTAATTTTAATCCCTTAAATCTTCAAATATAAATAACAAGTTAAACCATTGGATTGACAATAAGGAAACAAAATGTCTTGGAATCTCATTCGTATTAATATAAACTTGTTATTTCAATATCTTAAACTATTCAATATAGATATAACTAGTTGAACCCATTGAATTAACTATAAGGGATGAAATGAATGTCTTAAATCCCATTTGTATTCATATGAGCTTTTGATTTCAATCTCTAACGTCATTGAATATATATGTAACAATTAAACTCTTTCGATTAGCTATAAACGATCAAACAAATGGCTTAAGCCCCATTCGTATTCATAAAATCTTGTGATTTGAATTATTTAGGTGATTTAGTATAAATATAAAAACAAGTTAAACCCATTGCATTTACTATAATGGATCAAATGAATGACAAAACCCATTTGTATTCATGATTTCAAATCATTTAATCATCAACAAAGATATAACAAGGAGTTGATCTCATTTGAATAAGTATAAAGGTGTGCATACGAACTTGTGATTTCATTCCCTTAATCATTCAATATAGATACAACAAGAAGTCAAACACATTGAGTTAACTAGTGATGGATCAAGTCATTCATATTCATACGAACTTGTGATTTCAATCCCTTCATTTACTCAATATAGATAAAACAATATGTCAAATGCGTTGGATTAAACATAAGGGATGTAATGAATGACTTAAGTCCCATTCGTATTCATATGAACACGTACTTTTAATCCCGTAAATCATT
Source organism: Nymphaea colorata (assembly GCF_008831285.2). Lineage (NCBI taxonomy): Eukaryota > Viridiplantae > Streptophyta > Magnoliopsida > Nymphaeales > Nymphaeaceae > Nymphaea > Nymphaea colorata. The sequence goes on along the minus strand of NW_022204813.1, from coordinate 48,171 downwards.
CAATCTAGATATAACGACAAGTTAAACACGTGGTACAAACTATATCGGATCAAATGAATGCTTTAAATCTCATTCGTCTTCATGTGAATGTGTGATTTAAATCTATTAAATCAATCAATATAGATATGACAACGTGTTCAACTCATTGTTGTGTTAACTATAATGGACGAAATGAATTACTTAAATCTCATTCATGTTTGTACGACCTTATGTTCCCAATCTCTTAAATCAAATTGAACAACAAGCTCAACTCATTGGTTAACTATAATAGATCAAGTGAATGACCTAAATCTTATTCGTATTCATATGAACTTGTGATTTCAATTTTCTAAACCAATCAATATAGACATAACAACAAGTTGAACTCATTGGCATAGGTATAAGGGATCCAAGGAATGGCTTAAATCTCATCCGTGTTCAAACAAACTTGTTATATCAATCCCTTAAGTCATTCAATATAAACGTAACAACATGTTTAACTCATTGAATTAACTACAAGGGATTGAAATAAGAGCTTAAATTTTGATCCCCTTGATACATATTTTACAACAAGTTAAACACATTGGATTAACTTTAAAAGATCAAATAAGAGCTTAAATTTCACTCAAATTCATACATACTTGTGATTTCAGTCCCCAACAACATTAAATTTATCCCTTATATTTAATCTAATGTGTTTAACTTGTTTTTACATCTACAATGAATTATTTAAGCGACTGAATTCACACGTTCACATAAATGCAATTGGGATTTAAGTCATTAATTCGATCTTTATAGTTAATTGAATGATTTCAACTATTTAAGCGACTGAATTCACACGTTCATATAAATGCAATTGGGGTTTAAGTCATTAATTCGATCTTTATAGTTAATTGAATGATTTCAACTTCTTGTTATAATCATATTTAATGTTGTTGGGGATAGAAATCACAAGTATGTATGAATTTGAGTGAAATTTAAGCTCTTATTTGATCTTTTAAAGTTATTCCAATGTTAAGGGATTCAAAGAATGGCGTAACTCTCATTCATGTTAATACAAACTTGTTAACTCAATCCCGTAATCATTTAATATAAATGTAACAACATGTTGACTCATGGATTAACTATATGGGATCAAATCAATGACTTAAATCATACGTACTTGGTATATGGCATTCATACGTACTTGTGATTTCAATTTATTAAATCAGTCAATATAAATGCAACAAAATGTTAAACTCATTCGATTAACTGCAAGTGACCAAATGAGGAGCTTAAATCTCATTCGTATTCGTACAAACTAATGATTTCATTCCCTTAAATCATTAAATATAAATGTAACAACATATTTAACTTGTCCGATTAACTATAACTGATAAAATTAGTGGCTTAAATCTCATTCGTATTCACTTGAACGTTTGATTTCCATTCCTTAAATCATTCAATATAGTTGTAGGAGCAATTGAAACTCATTTGATTAACTATAAGGGATCAAATGAAAAACTCAAATCCCATTTGTGTTCATATGAACCTGTGATTTCAATCCTTAAAATCATTCACTATTTATATAAAAACTGGTTAAACAAATATGATTAATTAATAACGATTGTATAATGGTTCAAATTAATGGATGAAATCCCATTCGAATTCATAGAACTTGTGATTTCAAACGTTTAATTCATTCAATATCGATGTAAAAGCAAGTTAAACACACTGAATGAACTATAGGAGATCAAATGAATGGCTGAAATTTCATTCACATTCATACGAAATTGTGATTTTAATCTCTTCAACGAATCAACAATATAAATGAAACGACAAGTTTAACAAATTCGCTTAACAATTGTTGATCGAATGAATGTTTTAAACCTCATTTGAATTAGTACAAACTAGTTGTTTCAATCACTTAAATCATTGAATATAAATGTGACAACATTTTATATTCATTACATTAACTATAAATATCAAATGATACAAAATTGTGATTTTAATCTCTTCAATCAATCAACAATATAAATGAAACGAAAAGTTTGACAAATTGGCTTAACAATAGTGGATCGAATGAATGTTTTAAACCTCATTTGAATTACTACAAACTAGTTGTTTCAATCCCTTAAATCATTGAATATAAATGTAACAACATTTTATATTCATTAGATTGACTATAAATATCAAATGAATGTATTAAATGTCGTACGAACTTGTCATTTTAATCCCTTAAATCTTCAAATATAAATAACAAGTTAAACCATTGGATTGACAATAAGGAAACAAAATGTCTTGGAATCTCATTCGTATTAATGTGAACTTGTTATTTCAATATCTTAAACTATTCAATATAGATATAACTAGTTGAACACATTGAATTAGCTTTAAGAGATCAAATGAATGTCTTAAATCCCATTTGTATTCATATGAGCTTTTGATTTCAATCTCTAACATCATTGAATATATATGTAACAACAAATTAAACTCTTTCGATTGGCTATAAGCGATCAAACAAATGGCTTAAGTCTCATTCATATTCATAAAAACTTGTCATTTGAATTATTTAGGTGATTTAATATAAATATAAAAACAAGTTAAACCCATTGCATTTACTATAATGGATCAAATGAATGGCAAAACCCATTTGTATTCATGATTTCAAATCATTTAATCATCAACAAAGATATAACAAGGAGTTGATCTCATTTGAATAAGTATAAAGGTGTGCATACGAACTTGTGATTTCAATCCCTTAATCATTCAATATAGATACAATAAGAAGTCAAACACATTGAGTTAACTAGTGATGGATCAAGTCATTCATATTCATATGAACTTGTGATTTCAATCCCTTCAATTACTCAATATGGATAAAACAATATGTCAAACGCGTTGGATTAAACATAAGGGATGTAATGAATGACTTAAGTCTCATTCGTATTCATATGAACATGTACTTTTAATCCCGTAAATCATTCAATCTAGATATCACGACAAGTTAAACACGTGGTACAAATTATATCGGATCGAATGAATGCTTTAAATCCCATTCGTTTTCATGTGAACGTGTGATTTAAATCTATTAAATCAATCAATATAGATATGACAACCTGTTCAACTCATTGTTGTGTTAACTATAATGGACGAAGTGAATTACTTAAATCTCATTCATATTTGTACGACCTTATGATCACAATCTCTTAAATCAAATTGAACAACAAGTTCAACTCATTGGTTAACTATAATAGATCAAGTGAATGACCTAAATCTTATTCGTATTCATATGAACTTGTGATTTCAATTTTCTAAACCAATCTATATAGACGTAACAACAAGTTGAACTCATTGGCATAGGTATAAGGGATCCAAGGAATGGCTTAAATCTCATCCGTGTTCAAACAAGCTTGTTATTTCAATCCCTTAAGTCATTCATTATAAACGTAACAACATGTTTAACTCATTGAATTAACTACAAGGGATTGAAATAAGAGCTTAAATTTTGATCCCCTTGATACATATTTTACAACAAGTTAAACACATTGGATTAACTTTAAAAGATCAAATAAGAGCTTAAATTTCACTCAAATTCATACATACTTGTGATTTCAGTCCCCAACAACATTAAATTTATCCCTTATATTTAATCTAATGTGTTTAACTTGTTTTTACATCTACAATGAATTATTTAAGCGACTGAATTCACACGTTCACATAAATGCAATTGGGATTTAAGTCATTAATTCGATCTTTATAGTTAATTAAAAGATTTCAACTATTTAAGCGACTGAATTCACACGTCCATATAAATGCAATTGAGGTTTAAGTCATTAATTCGATCTTTATAGTTAATTGAATGATTTCAACTTCTTGTTATAATCATATTTAATGTTGTTGGGGTTGAAATCACAAGTATGTATGAATTTGAGTGAAATTTAAGCTCTTATTTGATCTTTTAAAGTTAATCCAATGTTAAGGGATTCAAAGAATGGCGTAACTCTAATTCATGTTCATACAAACTTGTTAACTCAATCCCGTAATCATTTAATAAAAATGTAACAACATGTTGACTCATGGATTAACTATATGGGATCAAATCAATGACTTAAATCAGATTGGCATTCATACGTACTTGTGATTTCAATTTATTAAATCAGTCAATATAAATGCAACAAAATGATAAACTCATTCGATTAACTGCAAGTGACCAATTGAGGAGCTTAAATCTCATTCGTATTCGTACAAACTAATGATTTCATTCCCTTAAATCATTAAATATAAATGTAACAACATATTTAACTCGTCCGGTTAACTATAACTGATAAAATTCGTGGCTTAAATCCCATTCGTATTCACATGAACGTTTGATTTCCATTCCTTAAATCATTCAATATAGTTGTAGGAGCAATTGAAACTCATTTGATTAACTATAAGGGATCAAAGGAAAAACTCAAATCCCAATTGTGTTCATATGAACTTGTGATTTCAATCCTTAAAATCATTCACTATTTATATAAAAACTGGTTAAACAAATATGATTAATTAATAACGATTGTATAATGGTTCAAATTAATGGATGAAATCCCATTCGAATTCATAGAACTTGTGATTTCAAACCTTTAATTCATTCAATATCGATGTAAAAGCAAGTTAAACACACTGAATGACCTATAGGAGATCAAATGAATGGCTGAAATTTCATTCATATTCATACGAAATTGTGATTTTAATCTCTTCAATGAATCAACAATATAAATGAAACGACAAGTTTAACAAATCCGCTTAACAATAGCTGATCGAATGAATGTTTTAAACCTCATTTGAATTAGTACAAACTAGTTGTTTCAATCACTTAAATCATTGAATATAAATGTGACAACATTTTATATTCATTACATTAACTATAAATATCAAATGATACAAAATTTTGATTTTAATCTCTTCAATCAATCAACAATATAAATGAAACGAAAAGTTTGACAAATTGGCTTAACAATAGTGGATCGAATGAATGTTTTAAACCTCATTTGAATTACTACAAACTGGTGGTATCAATCCCTTAAATCATTGAATATAAATGTAGCAACATTTTATATTCATTAGATAGACTATAAATGTCAAATGAATGTATTAAATGTCGTACGAACTTGTCATTTTAATCCCATAAATATTCAAATATAGATAACAAGTTAAACCATTGAATTGACAATAAGGAAACAAAATGTCTTGGAATCTCATTCGTATTAATATGAACTTGTTATTTCAATATCTTAAACTATTCAATATAGATATAACAAGTTGTACACATTGAATTAACTATAAGGGATCAAATGAATGTCTCTAATCCCATTTGTATTCATATGAGCTTTTGATTTCAATCTCTAACATCATTGAATATATATGTAACAACAAATTAAACTCTTTCGATTAGCTATAAGCGATCAAACGAATGGCTTAAGTCCCATTCATATTCATAAGAACTTCTGATTTGAATTATTTAGTTGATTTAATATAAATATAAAAACAAGTTAAACCCATTGCATTTACTATAATGGATCAAATGAATGACAAAACCCATTTGTATTCATGATTTCAAATCATTTAATCATCAACAAAGATATAACAAGGAGTTGATCTCATTTGAATAAGTATAAAGGTGTGCATACGAACTTGTGATTTCATTCCCTTAATCATTCAATATAGATACAACAAGAAGTCAAACACATTGAGTTAACTAGTGATGGATCAAGTCATTCATATTCATACGAACTTGTGATTTCAATCCCTTCAATTACTCAATATAGATAAAACAATATGTCAAACGCGTTGGATTAAACATAAGGGATGTAATGAATGACTTAAGTCCCATTCGTATTCATATGAACATGTACTTTTAATCCCGTAAATCATTCAATCTTGATATCACGACAAGTTAAACACGTGGTACAAACAATATCGGATCGAATGAATGCTTTAAATCCCATTCGTCTTCATGTGAACGTGTGATTTAAATCTATTAAATCAATCAATATAGATATGACAATATGTTTAACTCATTGTTGTGTTAACTATAATGGACGAAATGAATTACTTAAATCTCATTCATATTTGTACGACCTTATGATCCCAATCTCTTAAATCAAATTGAACAACAAGTTCAACTCATTGGTTAACTATAATAGATCAAGTGAATGACCTAAATCTTATTCGTATTCATATCAACTTGTGATTTCAATTTTCTAAACCAATCAATATAGACATAACAACAAGTTGAACTCATTGGCATAGGTATAAGGGATCCAAGGAATGGCTTAAATCTCATCCGTATTCCAACAAACTTGTTATTTCAATCCCTTAAGTCATTCATTATAAACGTAACAACATGTTTAACTCATTGAAATAACTACAAGGGATTGAAATAAGAGCTTAAATTTTGATCCCCTTGATACATATTTTACAACAAGTTAAACACATTGGATTAACTTTAAAAGATCAAATAAGAGCTTAAATTTCACTCAAATTCATACATACTTGTGATTTCAGTCCCCAACAACATTAAATTTATCCCTTATATTTAATCTAATGTGTTTAACTTGTTTTTACATCTACAATGAATTATTTAAGCGACTGAATTTAGACGTTCACATAAATGCAATTGGGATTTAAGTCATTAATTCGATCTTTATAGTTAATTGAATGATTTCAACTATTTAAGCGACTGAATTCGCACGTTCATATAAATGCAATTGGGGTTTAAGTCATTAATTCGATCTTTATAGTTAATTGAATGATTTCAACTTCTTGTTATAATCATATTTAATGTTGTTGGGGATTGAAATCACAAGTATGTATGAATTTGAGTGAAATTTAAGCTCTTATTTGATCTTTTAAAGTTAATCCAATGTTAAGGGATTCAAAGAATGGCGTAACTCTCATTCATGTTCATACAAACTTGTTAACTCAATCTCGTAATCATTTAATATAAATGTAACAACATGTTGACTCATGGATTAAATATATGGGATCAAATCAATGACTTGTGATTTCAATTTATTAAATCAGTCAATATAAATGCAACAAAATGTTAAACTCATTCGATTTACTGCAAGTGACCAAATGAGGAACATAAATCTCATTCGTATTCGTACAAACTAATGATTTCATTCCCTTAAATCATTAACTATAAATGTAACAACATATTTAACTCGTTCGATTGACTATAAGTGATGAAATTAGTGGCTTAAATCCCATTCGTATTCACATGAACGTTTGATTCCAATTCCCTAAATCATTCAATATAGTTGTAGGAGCAATTGAAACTCATTTGATTAACTATAAGGGATCAAATGAAAAACTCAAATCCCATTTGTGTTCATATGAACTTGTGATTTCAATCCTTAAAATCATTCAATATTTATATAAAAACTGGTTAAACAAATATGATTAATTAATAACGATTGTATAATGGTTCAAATTAATGGCTGAAATCCCATTCGAATTCATAGAACTTGTGATTTCAAACCTTTAATTCATTCAATATCGATGTAAAAGCAAGTTAAACACACTGAATGAACTATAGGAGATCAAATGAATGCCTGAAATTTCATTCATATTCATACGAAATTGTGATTTTAATATCTTCAATCAATCAACAATATAAATGAAACGACAAGTTTAACAAATTCGCTTAACAATAGTTGATCGAATGAATGTTTTAAACCTCATTTGAATTAGTACAAACTAGTTGTTTCAATCACTCAAATCATTGAATATAAATGTGACAACATTTTATATTCATTACATTAACTATAAATATCAAATGATACAAAATTGTGATTTTAATCTCTTCAATCAATCAACAACATAAATGAAACGAAAAGTTTGACAAATTGGCTTAACAATAGTGGATCGAATGAATGTTTTAAACCTCATTTCAATTACTACAAACTGGTTGTTTCAATCCCTTAAATCATTGAATATAAATGTAACAACATTTTATATTCATTAGATTGACTATAAATATCAAATGAATGTATTAAATGTCGTACGAACTTGTCATTTTAATCCCTTAAATCTTCAAATATAAATAACAAGTTAAACCATTGGATTGACAATAAGGAAACAAAATGTCTTGGAATCTCATTCGTATTAATATGAACTTGTTATTTCAATATCTTAAACTATTCAATATAGATATAACTAGTTGAACACATTGAATTAACTATAAGGGATCAATTGAATGTCTTAAATCCCATTTGTATTCATATGAGCTTTTGATTTCAATCTCTAACATCATTGAATATATATGTAACAACAAATTAAACTCTTTTGATTAGCTAAAAGCGATCAAACAAATGGCTTAAGTCCCATTCGTATTCAAAAAAACTTGTAATTTGAATTTTTTAGGTGATTTAATATAAATATAAAAACAAGTTAAACCCTAAACCCTATTCAATATAGATATAACTAGTTAAACAAATTAAACTCTTTCGATTAGCTATAAGCGATCAAACGAATGGCTTAAGTCCCATTCATATTCATAAGAACTTCTGATTTGAATTATTTAGTTGATTTAATATAAATATAAAAACAAGTTAAACCCATTGCATTTACTATAATGGATCAAATGAATGACAAAACCCATTTGTATTCATGATTTCAAATCATTTAATCAATAACAAAGATATAACAAGGAGTTGATCTCATTTGAATAAGTATAAAGGTGTGCATACGAACTTGTGATTTCAGTCCCTTAATCATTCAATATAGATACAACAAGAAGTCAAACACATTGAGTTAACTAGTGATGCATCAAGTCATTCATATTCATACGAACTTGTGATTTCAATCCCTTCAATTACTCAATATAGATAAAACAATATGTCAAACGCGTTGGATTAAACATAAGGGATGTAATGAATGACTTAAGTCCCATTCATATTCATATGAACATGTACTTTTAATCCCGTAAATCATTCAATCTAGATATAACGACAAGTTAAACACGTGGTACAAACTATATCGGATCAAATGAATGCTTTAAATCCATTCGTCTTCATGTGAACGTGTGATTTAAATCTATTAAATCAATCAATATAGATATGACAACATGTTCACCTCATTGTTGTGTTAACTATAATGGACGAAATGAATTACTTGAATCTCATTCATATTTGTATGACCTTATGATCCCAATCTCTTAAATCAAATTGAACAACAAGTTCAACTCATTGGTTAACTATAATAGATCAAGTGAATGACCTAAATCTTATTCGTATTCATATGAACTTGTGATTTCAATTTTCTAAACCAATCAATATAGACGTAACAACAAGTTGAACTCATTGGCATAGGTATAAGGGATCCAAGGAATGGCTTAACTACAAGGGATTGAAATAAGAGCTTAAATTTTGATCCCCTTGATACATATTTTACAACAAGTTAAACACATTGGATTAACTTTAAAAGATCAAATAAGAGCTTAACATTGGAAATCAAACGTTCATGTGAATACGAATGGGATTTAAGCCACTAATTTCATCACTTATAGTTAATCGAACGAGTTAAATATGTTGTTACATTTATATTTAATGATTTAAGAGAAGGAAATCATTAGTTTGTACGAATACGAATGAGATTTAAGCTCCTCATTTGGTCACTTGCAGTTAATCGAATGAGTTTAACATTTTGTTGCATTTATATTGACTGATTTAATAAATTGAAATCACAAGTACGTATGAATGCCAATCTGATTTAAGTCATTGATTTGATCCCATATAGTTAATCCATGAGTCAACATGTTGTTACATTTATATTAAATGATTACGGGATTGAGTTAACAAGTTTGTATGAACATGAATGAGAGTTACGCCATTCTTTGAATCCCTTAACATTGGATTAACTTTAAAAGATCAAATAAGAGCTTAAAATTCACTCAAATTCATACATACTTGTGATTTCAGTCCCCAACAACATTAAATTTATCCCTTATATTTAATCTAATGTGTTTAACTTGTTTTTACATCTACAATGAATTATTTAAGCGACTGAATTCACACGTTCACATAAATGCAATTGGGATTTAAGTCATTAATTCGATCTTTATAGTTAATTGAATGATTTCAACTATTTAAGCAACTGAATTCACACGTTCATATAAATGCAATTGGGGTTTAAGTCATTAATTCGATCTTTATAGTTAATTGAATGATTTCAACTTCTTGTTATAATCATGTTTAATGTTGTTGGGGATTGAAATCACAAGTATGTATGAATTTGAGTGAAATTTAAGCTCTTATTTGATCTTTTAAAGTTAATCCAATGTTAAGGGATTCAAAGAATGGCGTAACTCTCATTCATGTTCATACAAACTTGTTAACTCAATCCCGTAATCATTTAATATAAATGTAACAACATGTTGACTCATGGATTAACTATATGGGATCAAATCAATGACTTAAATCAGATTGGCATTCATACGTACTTGTGATTTCAATTTATTAAATCAGTCAATATAAATGCAACAAAATGTTAAACTCATTCGATTAACTGCAAGTGACAAAATGAGGAGCTTAAATCTCATTCGTATTCATACAAACTAATGATTTCCTTCTCTTAAATCATTAAATATAAATGTAACAACATATTTAACTCGTTCGATTAACTATAAGTGATGAAATTAGTGGCTTAAATCCCATTCGTATTCACATGAACGTTTGATTTCCATTCCGTAAATCATTCAATATAGTTGTAGGAGCAATTGTAACTCATATGATTAACTATAAGGGATCAAGTGAAAAACTCAAATCCCATTTGTGTTCATATGAACTTGTGATTTCAATCTTTAAAATCATTCAATATTTATATAAAAACTGGTTAAACAAATATGATTAATTAATAACGATTGTATAATGGTTCAAATTAATGGCTGAAATCCATAGAACTTGTGATTTCAAACCTTTAATTCATTCAATATCGATGTAAAAGCAAGTTAAACACACTGAATGAACTATAGGAGATAAAATGAATGGCTGAATTTTCATTCATATTCATACAAAATTGTGATTTTAATCTCTTCAATCAATCAACAATATAAATGAAACGACAAGTTTAACAAATTCGCTTAACAATAGTTGATCGAATGAATGTTTTAAACCTCATTTGAATTAGTACAAACAAGTTGTTTCAATCACTTAAATCATTGAATATAAATGTGACAACATTTTATATTCATTACATTAACTATAAATAGAAAATGATACAAAATTGTGATTTTAATCTCTTCAATCAATCAACAATATAAATGAAACGAAAAGTTTGACAAATTGGCTTAACAATAGTGGATCGAATGAATGTTTTAAACCTCATTTGAATTACTACAAACTTGTTGTTTCAATCCCTTAAATCATTGAATATAAATATAACAACATTTTATATTCATTAGATTGACTAAAAATATGAAGTGAATGTATTAAATGTCGTACGAACTTGTCATTTTAATCCCTTAAATCTTCAAATATAAATAACAAGTTAAACCATTGGATTGACAATAAGGAAACAAAATGTCTTGGAATCTCATTCGTATTAATATGAACTTGTTATTTTAATATCTTAAACTATTCAATATAGATATAACAAGTTGAACACATTGAATTAACTATAAGGGATCAAATGAATGTCTTAAATCTCATTTGTATTCATATGAGCTTTTGATTTCAATCTCTAACATCATTGAATATATATGTAACAACAAATTGAACTCTTTCGATTAGCTATAAGCGATCAAACAAATGGCTTAAGTCCCATTCGTATTCATAAAAACTTGTGATTTGAATTATTTAGGTGATTTAATATAAATATAAAAACAAGTTAAACCCATTGCATTTACTATAATGGATCAAATGAATGACAAAACCCATTTGTATTCATGATTTCAAATCATTTAATCATCAACAAAGATATAACAAGGAGTTGATCTCATTTGAATAAGTATAAAGGTGTGCATACGAACTTGTGATTTCATTCCCTTAATCATTCAATATAGATACAACAAGAAGTCAAACACATTGAGTTAACTAGTGATAGATCAAGTCATTCATATTCATACGAACTTGTGATTTCAATCCCTTCAATTACTCAATATAGATAAAACAATATGTCAAACGCGTTGGATTAAACATAAGGGAAGCAATGAATGACTTAAGTCTCATTCGTATTCATATGAACATGTGCTTTTAATCCCGTAAATCATTCAATCTAGATATAACGACAAGTAAAACACGTGGTGCAAACAATATCGGATCAAATGAATGCTTTAAATCCCATTCGTCTTCATGTGAACGTGTGATTTAAATCTATTAAATCAATCAATATAGATATGACAACATGTTCAACTCATTGTTGTGTTAACTGTAATGGACGAAATGAATTACTTAAATCTCATTAATATTTGTACGACCTTATGATCCCAATCTCTTAAATCAAATTGGACAACAAGTTCAACTCATTGGTTAACTATAATAGATCAAGTGAATGACCTAAATCTTATTCGTATTCATATGAACTTGTGATTTCAATTTTCTAAACCAATCAATATAGACATAACAACAAGTTGAACTCTTTGGCATAGGTATAAGGGATACAAGGAATGGCTTAAATCTCATCCGTGTTCAAACAAACTTGTTATTTCAATCCTTAAGTCATTCAATATAACTAACAACATGTTTAACTCATTGAATACTAAAGATGAGCTTAAATTTTGATCCCCTTGATACATATTTTACAACAAGTTAAACACACTGGATTAACTTTAAAAGATCAAATAAGAGCTTAAATTTCACTCAAATTCATACATACTTGTGATTTCAGTCCCCAACAACATTAAATTTATCCCTTATATTTAATCTAATGGGTTTAACTTGTTTTTACATCTACAATGAATTATTTAAGCGACTGAATTCACACGTTCATATAAATGCAATAGGGTTTAAGTCATTAATTAGATCCTTATAGTTAATTGAATGATTTCAACTTCTTGTTATAATCATATTTAATGTTGTTGGGGATTGAAATCACAAGTATGTATGAATTTGGGTGAAATTTAAGCTCATATTTGATCTTTTAAAGTTAATCCAATGTTAAGGGATTCAAAGAATGGCGTAACTCTCATTCATGTTCATACAAACTTGTTAACTCAATCCCGTAATCATTTAATATAAATGTAACAACATGTTGACTCATGGATTAACTATTTGGGATCAAATCAATGACTTAAATAAGATTGGCATTCATACGTACTTGTGATTTTAATTTATTAAATCAGTCAATATAAATGCAACAAAATGTTAAACTCATTCGATTAACAGCAAGTGACCAAATGAGGAGCTTAAATCTCATTCGTATTCGTACAAACTAATGATTTCATTCTCTTAAATCATTAAATATAAATGTAACAACATATTTACATGAAATTAGTGGCTTAAATCCCATTCGTATTCACATGAACGTTTGATTTCCAATCCTTAAATCATTCAATATAGTTGTAGGAGCAATTGAAACTCATTTGATTACCTATAAGGGATCAAATGAAAAACTCAAATCCCATTTGTGTTCATATGAACTTGTGATTTCAATCCTTAAAATCATTCAATATTTATATAAAAACTGGTTAAACAAATATGATTAATTAATAACGATTGTATAATGGTTCAAATTAATGGCTGGAATCCATAGAACTTGTGATTTCAAACCTTTAATTCATTCAATATCGATGTAAAAGCAAGTTAAACACACTGAATGAACTATAGGAGATCAAATGAATGGCTGAAATTTCATTCATATTCATACAAAATTGTGATTTTAATCTCTTCAATCAATCAACAATATAAATGAAACGACAAGTTTAACAAATTCGCTTAACAATAGTTGATCGAATGAATGTTTTAAACCTCATTTGAATTAGTACAAACTAGTTGTTTCAATCACTTAAATCATTGAATATAAATGTCACAACATTTTATATTCATTACATTAACTATAAATATCAAATCATACAAAATTGTGATTTTAATCTTTCCAATCAATCAACAATATAAATGAAACGAAAAGTTTGACAAATTGGCTTAGCAATAGTGGATTGAATGAATGTTTTAAACCTCATTTGAATTACTACAAACTAGTTGTTTCAATCCCTTAAATCATTGAATATAAATGTAACAACATTTTATATTCATTAGATTGACTATAAATATTAAATGAATGTATTAAATGTCGTACGAACTTGTCATTTTAATCCCTTAAATCTTCAAATATAAATAACAAGTTAAACCATTGGATTGACAATAAGGAAACAAAATGTCTTGGAATCTGATTCGTATTAATATGAACTTGTTATTTTAATATCTTAAACTATTTAGTATAGATATAACTAGTTGAACACATTGAATTAACTATAAGAGATCAAATGAATGTCTTCAATTCCATTTGTATTCATATGAGCTTTTGATCTCAATCTCTAACATCATTGAATATATATGTAACAACAAATTAAACTCTTTCGATTAGCTGTAAGCGATCAAACAAATGGCTTAAGTCCCATTCGTATTAATAAAACTTGTGATTTGAATTATTTAGGTGATTTAATATAAATATAAAAACAAGTTAAACCCATTGCATTTACTATAATGGATCAAATGAATGACAAAACCCATTTGTATTCATGATTTCAAATCATTTAATCATCAACAAAGATATAACAAGGAGTTGATCTCATTTGAATAAGTATAAAGGTGTGCATACGAACTTGTGATTTCATTCCCTTAATCATTCAATATAGATACAACAAGAAGTCAAACACATTGAGTTAACTAGTGATGGATCAAGTCATTCATATTCATACGAACTTGTGATTTCAATCCCTTCAATTACTCAATATAGATAAAACAATATGTCAAAGGCATTGGATTAAACATAAGGGATGTAATGAATGACTTAAGTCCCATTCGTATTCATAACATTCAATGATTGACATTACATGAATGCTTTTTAAATCTCATTCGTCTTCATGTGAACTTGTGATTTAAATCTATTAAATCAATCAATATAGATATGACAACATGTTCAACTCATTGTTGTCTTAACTATAATGGACGAAATGAATTACTTAAATCCATTAATATGAACATTCAATCTAAATCAAATTAAACAGACGTGTACAACATATCGATCAATGAATGCTTAAATCATTCTCATTGAACTGTGATTTAATCTATTAATCAATCAATATGATATGAAATGTTCAACTATTGTTTAATATAATGACAAATGTATTAAATCTATTATTTGTACGACCTTATGATCCAATCTCTTAAATCAATTGAACAACAAGTTCAACTCATTGGTTAACTATAATAGATCAAGTGAATGACCTAAATCTTATTCGTATTCATATGAACTTGTGATTTCAATTTTCTAAACCAATCAATGTAGACGTAACAACAAGTTGAACTCATTGGCATAGGTATAAGGGATACAAGGAATGGCATAAATCTCATCCGTGTTCAAACAAACTTGTTATTTCAATCCCTTAAGTCATTCAATATAAACGTAACAACATGTTTAACTCATTGAATTAACTACAAGGGATTGAAATAAGAGCTTAAATTTTGATCCCCTTGATACATATTTTACAACAAGTTAAACACATTGGATTAACTTTAAAAGATCAAATAAGAGCTTCAATTTCACTCAAATTCATACATACTTGTGATTTCAGTCCCCAACAACATTAAATTTATCCCTTATATTTAATCTAATGTGTTTGACTTGTTTTTACATCTACAATGAATTATTTAAGCGACTGAATTCACACGTTCACATAAATGCAGTTGGGATTTAAGTCATTAATTCGATCTTTATAGTTAATTGAATGATTTCAACTATTTAAGCGACTGAATTCACACGTTCATATAAATGCAATTGGGTTTAAGTCATTAATTCGATCTTTATAGTTAATTGAATAATTTCAACTTCTTGTTATAATCATATTTAATATTGTTGGGGATTGAAATCACAAGTATGTATGAATTTGAGTGAAATTTAAGCTCTTATTTGATCTTTTAATGTTAATCCA
This sequence comes from Nymphaea colorata, assembly GCF_008831285.2. Classification (NCBI taxonomy): domain Eukaryota; kingdom Viridiplantae; phylum Streptophyta; class Magnoliopsida; order Nymphaeales; family Nymphaeaceae; genus Nymphaea; species Nymphaea colorata. Next base: position 32,078 of record NW_022204813.1, on the reverse strand, counting down.
ATGTTAAGGGATTCAAAGAATGGCGTAACTCTCATTCATATTCATACAAACTTGTTAACTCAATCCCGTAATCATTTAATATAAATGTAACAACATGTTGACCCATGGATTGACTATATGGGATCAAATCAATGACCTAAATCAGATTGGCATTCATACGTACATGTGATTTCAATTTATTAAATCAGTCAATATAAATGCAACAAAATGTTAAACTCATTCGATTAACTGCAAGTGACCAAATGAGGATCTTAAATCTCATTCGTATTCGTACAAACTAATGATTTCATTCTCTTAAATCATTAAATATAAATGTAACAACATATTTAACTCGTTCGATTAACTATAAGTGATGAAATTAGTGGCTTAAATCCCATTCGTATTCACATGAACGTTTGATTTCCATTCCTTAAATCATTCAATATAGTTGTAGGAGCAATTGAAACTCATTTGATTAACTATAAGGGATCAAATGAAAAACTCAAATCCCATTTGTGTTCATATGAACTTGTGATTTCAATCCTTAAAATCATTCAATATTTATATAAAAACTGGTTAAACAAATATGATTAATTAATAACGATTGTATAATGGTTCAAATTGATGGCTGGAATCCATAGAACTTGTGATTTCAAACCTTTAATTCATTCAATATCGATGTAAAAGCAAGTTAAACACACTGAATGAACTATAGGAGATCAAATGAATGGCTGAAATTTCATTCATATTCATACAAAATTGTGATTTTAATCTCTTCAATCAATCAACAATATAAATGAAACGACAAGTTCAACAAATTCGCTTAACAATAGTTGATCGAATGAATGTTTTAAACCTCATTTGAATTAGTACGAACTAGTTGTTTCAATCACTTAAATCATTGAATATAAATGTCACAAAATTTTATATTCATTACATTAACTATAAATATCAAATGATACAAAATTGTGATTTTAATCTCTTCAATCAATCAACAATATAAATGAAACGAAAAGTTTGACAAATTGGCTTAGCAATAGTGGATCGAATGAATGTTTTAAACCTCATTTGAATTACTACAAACTAGTTGTATCAATCCCTTAAATCATTGAATATAAATGTAACAACATTTTATATTCATTAGATTGACTATAAATATCAAATGAATGTATTAAATGTCGTACGAGCTTGTCATTTTAATCCCTTAAATCTTCAAATATAAATAACAAGTTAAACCATTGGATTGACAATAAGGAAACAAAATGTCTTGGAATCTCATTCGTATTAATATGAATTTGTTATTTTAATATCTTAAACTATTCAATATAGATATAACTAGTTGAACACATTGAATTAACTAGAAGGGATCAAATGAATGTCTTCAATCCCATTTGTATTCATATGAGCTTTTGATTTCAATCTCTAACATCATTGAATATATATGTAACAACAAATTAAACTTTTTCGATTAGCTATAAGCGATCAAACAAATGGCTTAAGTCCCATTCATATTCATAAAAACTTGTGATTTCATTTATTTAGGTGATTTAATATAAATATAAAAACAAGTTAAACCCATTGCATTTACTATAATGGATCAAATGAATGACAAAACCCATTTGTATTCATGATTTTAAATCATTTAATCATCAACAAAGATATAACAAGGAGTTGATCTAATTTGAATAAGTATAAAGGTGTGCATCCGAACTTGTGATTTCATTCCCTTAATCATTCAATATAGATACAACAAGAAGTCAAACACATTGAGTTAACTAGTGATGGATCAAGTCATTCATATTCATACGAACTTGTAATTTCAATCCCTTCAATTACTCAATATAGATAAAACAATATGTCATACGCATTGGATTAAACATAAGGGATGTAATGAATGACTTAAGTCCCATTCGTATTCATATGAACATGTGCTTTTAATCCCGTAAATCATTCAATCTAGATATAACGACAAGTTAAACACGTGGTACAAACAATATCGGATCAAATGAATGCTTTAAATCCCATTCGTCTTCATGTGAACGTGTGATTTAAATCTATTAAATCAATCAATATAGATATGACAACATGTTCAACTCATTGTGTCTAACTATAATGGACGAAATGAATACTTAAATCTCATAATATTTGTACGACCTTATGATCCCAATCTCTGAAATCAAATTGAAAAACAAGTTCAACTCATTGGTTAACTATAATAGATCAAGTGAATGACCAAATCTTATTGTATTCATATAACTTTGATTTCAATTTCTTCTATAATCCATCTAAATATAAGATCGTAACAACATATTTGAACTCATTGCGATTAAGGTATAAGTGGATGACAATAGATGGCTTAAAATCCTCATCTCGTGATTCAAACAAACTTGTTATGTCAATCCCTTAATGATCATTCCAATATAAACTAACAACATGTTAAATCATTCAATATAAAGTGAGTTGATAGGAGCAAATTGACCCTGAACAATACAAATAAACCATTGATTAACTATAAGGGATCAAATGAAAAACTCAAATCCCATTTGTGTTCATATGAACTTGTGATTTCAATCCTTAAAATCATTCAATATTTATATAAAAACTGGTTAAACAAATATGATTAATTAATAATGATTGTATAATGGTTCAAATTAATGGCTGAAATCCCATTCGAATTCATAGAACTTGTGATTTCAAACCTTCAATTCATTCAACATCGATGTAAAATCCAGTTAAACACACTGAATGAACTATAGGAGATCAAATGAATGGCTGAAATTTCATTCATATTCATACAAAATTGTGATTTTAATCTCTTCAATCAAGCAACAATATAAATGAAACGACAAGTTTTACAAATTCGCTTAACAATAGTTGATCGAATGAATGTTTTAAACCTCATTTGAATTAGTACAAACTAGTTGTTTCAATCACTTAAATCATTGAATATAAATGTGACAACATTTTATATTCATTACATTAACTATAAATATCAAATGATACAAAATTGTGATTTTAATCTCTTCAATAAATCAACAATATAAATGAAACGAAAAGTTTGACAAATTGGCTTAGCAATAGTGGATCGAATGAATGTTTTAAACCTCATTTGAATTACTACAAACTAGTTGTTTCAATCCCTTAATTCATTGAATATAAATGTAACAACATTTTTTATTCATTAGATTGACTATAAATATCAAATGAATGTATTAAATGTCGTACGAACTTGTCATTTTAATCCCTTAAATCTTCAAATATAAATAACAAGTTAAACCATTGGATTGACAATAAGGAAACAAAATGTCTTGGAATCTCATTTGTATTAATATGAACTTGTTATTTTAATATCTTAAACTATTCAATATAGATATAACTAGTTAAACACATTGAATTAACTATAAGGGATCAAATGAATGTCTTAAATACCATTTGTATTCATATGAACTTTTGATTTCAATCTCTAACATCATTGAATATATATGTAACAACAAATTAAACTCTTTCGATTAGCTATAAGCGATCAAACAAATGGCTTAAGTCCCATTCGTATTCATATGAACATGTACTTTTAATCCCGTAAATCATTCAATCTAGATATAATGACAAGTTAAACACGTGGTACAAACTATATCGGATCAAATGAATGCTTTAAATCCCATTCGTCTTCATGTGAACGTGTGATTTAAATCTATTAAATCAATCAGTATAGATATGACAACATGTTCAACTCATCGTTTTGTTAACTATAATGGACGAAATGAATTACTTAAATCTCATTCATATTTGTACGACCTTATGATCCCAATCTCTTAAATCAGAACAACAAGTTCAACTCATTGGTTAACTATAATAGATCAAGTGAATGACCTAAATCTTATTTGTATTCATATGAACTTGTGATTTCAATTTTCTAAACCAATCCATATAGACGTAACAACAAGTTGAACTCATTGGCATAGGTATAAGGGATCCAAGGAATGGCTTAAATCTCATCCGTCTTCAAACAAACTTGATATTTCAATTCCTTAAGTCATTCAATATAAACGTAACAACATGTTTAGCTCATTGAATTAACTACAAGGGATTGAAATAAGAGCTTAAATTTTGATTCCCTTGATACATATTTTACAACAAGTTAAACACATTGGATTAACTTTAAAAGATCAAATAAGAGCTTAAATTTCACTCAAATTCATACATACTTGTGATTTCAGTCCCCAACAACATTAAATTTATCCCTTATATTTAATCTAATGTGTTTAACTTGTTTTTACATCTACAATGAATTATTTAAGCGAATGAATTCACATGTTCACATAAATGAAATTGGGATTTAAGTCATTAATTCGATCTTTATAGTTAATTGAATGATTTCAACTATTTAAGCGACGGAATTCACACGTTCAAATAAATGCAATTGGGATTTTAGTCATTAAATCGATCTTTATAGTTAATTGAATGATTTCAACTTCTTGTTATAATCATATTTAATGTTGTTGGGGATTGAAATCACAAGTATGTATGAATTTGAGTGAAATTTAAGCTCTTATTTGATCTTTTAAAGTTAATCCAATGTTAAGGGATTCAAAGAATGGCGTAACTCTCATTCATGTTCATACAAACTTGTTAACTCAATCCCGTAATCATTTAATATAAATGTAACAACATGTTGACTCATGGATTAACTATGTGGGATCAAATCAATGACTTAAATCAGATTGGCATTCATACGTACTTGTGATTTCAATTTATTAAATCAGTCAATATAAATGCAACAAAATGTTAAACTCATTCGATTAACTGCAAGTGACTCAAATCCCATTTGTGTTCACAAGAACTTTTGATTTCCATCCCTAAAATCATTCAATATTTATATAAAAACTGGTTAAACAAATATAATTAATTAATAACGATTGTATAATGGTTCAAATTAATGGCTGAAATCCCATTCGAATTCATAGAACTTGTGATTTCAAACCTTTAATTCATTCAATATCGATGTAAAAGCAAGTTAAACACACTAAATGAACTATAGGAGATCAAATGAATGGCTGAAATTTCATTCATATTCATACGAAATTGTGATTTTAATCTCTTCAATCAATCAACAACATAAATGAAACGACAAGTTTAACAAATTCGCTTAACAATAGTTGATCGAATGAATGTTTTAAACCTCATTTGAATTAGTACAAACTAGTAGTTTCAATCACTAGGAATGGCTTAAACGTGACAACATATTTAACTCATTGAATTAACTACAAGGGATTGAAATAAGAGCTTAAATTTTGATCCCTTTGATACATATTTTACAACAAGTTAAACACATTGGATTAACTTTAAAAGATCAAATAAGAGCTTAAATTTCACTCAAATTCATACATACTTGGGATTTCAGTCCCCAACAACATTAAAGTTATCCCTTATATATAATCTAATGTGTTTAACTTGTTTTTACATATACAATGAATTATTTAAGCGACTGAATTCACACGTTCACATAAATGCAATTGGGATTTAAGTCATTAATTCGATCTTTATAGTTAATTGAATGATTTCAACTATTTAAGCGACTGAATTCACACGTTCATAAAAATGCAATTGGGATTTTAGTCATTAATTCGATTTTAATCATGTTAAATCAGTCAATATAAATGCAACAAAATGTTAAAATCATTCGATTAACTGCAAGTGACCAAATGACGAGCTTAAATCTCATTCGTATTTGTACAAACTAACGATTTCATTCCCTTAAATCATTAAATATAAATGTAACAACATATTTAACTTGTTCGATTAACAATAAGTGATGAAATTAGTGGCTTAAATCCCATTCGTATTCACATGAACGTTTGATTTCCATTCCTTAAATCATACAATATAGTTTTAGGAGCAATTGAAACTCATTTGATTAACTATAAGGGATCAAATGAAAAACTCAAATCCCATTTGTGTTCATATGAACTTTTGATTTCAATCCTTAAAATCATTCAATATTTATATAAAAACTGGTTAAACAAACATGATTAATTAATAACCATTGTATAATGGTTCAAATTAATGGCAGAAATCCCATTCGAATTCATAGAACTTGTGATTTCAAACCTTTAATTCATTCAATATCGATGTAAAAGCAAGTTAAACACACTGAATGAACTATAGGAGATCAAATGAATGGCTGAAATTTCATTCATATTCATACGAAATTGTGATTTTAATCTCTTCAATCAATCAACAATATAAATGAAACGACAAGTTTAACAAATTCTCTTAACAATAGTTGATCGAATGAATGTTTTAAACCACATTTGAATTAGTACAAACTAGTTGTTTCAATCACTTAAATCATTGAATATAAATGTGACAACATTTTATATTCATTACATTAACTATAAATATCAAATGATACAAAATTGTGATTTTAATCTCTTCAATCAATCAACACTATAAATGAAACGAAAAGTTTGACAAATTGGCTTAACAGTAGTGGATCGAATGAATGTTTTAAACCTCATTTGAATTACTACAAACTGGTTATTTCAATCCCTTAAATCATTGAATATAAATGTAACAACATTTTATATTCATTAGATTAACAATAAATATCAAATGAATGTATTAAATCTCGTGCGAACTTGTCATTTTAATCTCTTAAATCTTCAAATATAAATAACAAGTTAAACCATTGGATTGACAATAAGGAAACAAAATGTCTTCGAATCTCATTCGTATTAATATGAACTTGTTATTTCAATATCTTAAACTATTCAATATAGATATAACTAGTTGGACACATTGAATTAACTATTCAACAAATTAAACCCTTTCGATTAGCTATAAGCGATCAAACAAATGGCTTTAGTCCCATTCGTATTCATAAAAACTTGTGATTTGAATTATTTAGGTGATTTAATATAAATATAAAAACAAGTTAAACCCATTGCATTTACTATAATAGATCAAATGAATGACAAAACTCATTTGTATTCATGATTTCAAATCATTTAATCATCAACAAAGATATAACAAGGAGTTGATCTCATTTGAATAAGTATAAAGGTGTGCATTGAGTTAATCATTAAATATAGATACAACAAGAAGTCAAACACATTGAGTTAACTTGTGATGGATCAAGTCATTCATATTCATACGAATTTGTAATTTCAATCTCTTCAATTACTCAATATAGATAAAACAATATGTCAAACGCGTTGGATTAAACGTAAGGGATGTAATGAATGACTTAAGTCTCATTCGTATTCATATGAACATGTACTTTTAATCCCGTAAATCATTCAATCTAGATATAACGACAAGTTAAACACGTGGTACAAACTATATCAGATCAAATGAATGCTTTAATTCTCATTCGTCTTCATGTGAACGTGTGATTTAAATCTATTAAATCAATCAATATAGATATGACAACATGTTCAACTCATTGTTTTGTTAACTATAATGGACGAAATGAATTACTTAAATCTCATTCATATTTGTACGACCTTATGATCCCAATCTCTTAAATCAAATTGAACAACAAGTTCAACTCATTGGTTAACTATAATAGATCAAGTGAATGACCTAAATCTTATTCGTATTCATATGAACTTGTGATTTCAATTTTCTAAACCAATCAATATAGACGTAACAACAAGTTGAACTCATTGGCATAGGTATAAGGGATCCAAGGAATGGCTTAAATCTCATCCGTGTTCAAACAAACTTGTTATTTCAATCCCTTAAGTCATTCAATATAAACGTAACAACATGTTTAACTCATTGAATTAACTACAAGGGATTGAAATAAGAGCTTAAATTTTAATCCCCTTGATAGATATTTTACAACAAGTTAAACACATTGGATTAACTTCAAAAGATCAAATAAGAGCTTAAATTTCACTCAAATTCATACATACTTGTGATTTCAGTCCCCAACAACATTAAATTTATCCCTTATACTTAATCTAATGTGTTTAACTTGTTTTTACATCTACAATGAATTATTTAAGCGATTGAATTCACACGTTCACATAAACGCAATTAGGATTTAAGTCATTAATTCGATCTTTATAGTTAATTGAATGATTTCAACTATTTAAGCGAGTGACTTCACACGTTCATATAAATCCAATTGGGGTTTAAGTATTAATTCGATCTTTATAGTTAATTGACTGATTTCAACTTCTTGTTATAATCATATTTAATGTTTTTGGGGATTGAAATCACAAGTATGTATGAATTTGAGTGAAATTTAAGCTCTTATTTGATAATTTAAGGTTAATCCAATGTCAAGGGATTCAAAGAATGGCGTAACTCTCATTCATGTTCATACAAACTTGCTAACTCAATCCCGTAATCATTTAATATAAATGTAACAACATGTTGACTCATGGATTAACTATATGAGATCAAATCAATGACTTAAATCAGATTGGCATTCATACGTACTTGTGATTTCAATTTATTAAATCAGTCAATATCAATGCAACAAAATGTTAAACTCATTCGATTAACTGCAAGTGACCAAATGAGGAGCTTAAATCTCATTCGTATTCATACAAACTAATGATTTCATTCCCTTAAATCATTAAATATAAATGTAACAACATATTTAACTCGTTCGATTAACTATAAGTGATGAAATTAGTGTTTAAATCCCATTCGTATTCACATGAACGTTTGATTTCCGTTCCTTAAATCATTCAATATAGTTGTAGGAGCAATTGAAACTCATTTGATTAACTATAAGGGATCAAATGAAAAACTCAAATCCCGTTTGTGTTCATATGAACTTGTGATTTCAATCCTTAAAATCATTCAATATTTATCTAAAAACTGGTTAAACAAATATGATTAATTAATAACGATTGTTTAATGGTTTAAATTAATGGCTGAAATCCCATTCGAATTCATAGAACTTGTGATTTCAAACCTTTAATTCATTCAATATCGATGTAAAAGCAAGTTAAACACACTGAATGAACTATAGGAGATCATATGAATGGCTGAAATTTCATTCATATTCATACGAAATTGTGATTTTAATCTCTTCAATCAATCAACAATATAAATGAAACGACAAGTTTAACAAATTCGCTTAACAATAGTTGATCGAATGAATGTTTTAAACCTCATTTGAATTAGTACAAACTAGTTGTTTCAATCACTTAAATCATAGAATAAAATGTGACAACATTTTATATTGATTACATTAACTATAAATATCAAATGATACAAAATTGTGATTTTAATCTCTTCAATCAATCAACAATATAAATGAAACAAAAAGTTTGACAAATTGGCTTAACAATAGTGGATCGAATGAATGTTTTAAACCTCATTTGAATTACTACAAACTGGTTGTTTCAATCCCTTAAATCATTGAATATAAATGTAACAACATTTTATATTTATTAGATTAACTATAAATATCAAATGAATTATTAAATGTCGTACGAACATGTCATTTTAATCCCTTAAATCTTCAAATATAAATAACAAGTTAAACCATTGGATTGACAATAACGAAACAAAATGTCTTGGAATCTCATTCGTATTAATATGAACTTGTTATTTGAATATCTTAAACTATTCAATATAGATATAACTAGTTGAACACATTGAATTAACTATAAGGGATCAAATGAATGTCTTAAATCCCATTTGTATTCATATGAGCTTTTGATTTCAATCTCTAACATCATTGAATATATATGTAACAACAAATTAAACTCTTTCGATTAGCTATAAGCATCAAACAAATGGCTTAAGTCCCATTCGTATTCATAAAAACTTGTGATTTGAATTATTTAGGTGATTTAATATAAATATAAAAACAAGTTAAACCGATTGCATTTACTATAATGGATCAAATGAATGACAAAACCCATTTGTATTCATGATTTCAAATCATTTAATCATAAACAAAGATATAACAAGGAGTTGATCTCATTTGAATAAGTATAAAGGTGTGCATACGAACTTGTGATTTCATTCACTTAATCATTCAATATAGATACAACAAGAAGTCAAACACATTGAGTTAACTAGTGATGGAACAAGTCATTCATATTCATACGAACTTGTGATTTCAATCCCTTCAATTACTCAATATAGATAAACAATATGTCAAACGCGTTGGATTAACATAAGGGATGTAATGAATGACTTAAGTCCCATTCGTATTCATATGAACATGTACTTTTAATCCCGTAAATCATTCAATCTAGATATAACGACAGTTAAACACGTGGTACAAACTATATCGGATCAAATGAATGCTTTAAATCCATTCGTCTTCATGTGAACGTGTGATTTAAATCTATTAAATCAATCAATATAGATATGACAACATGTTCAACTCATTGTGTTAACTATAATGGAGAAATGAATTACTTAAATTCATTCATATTTGTACGACCTTATGATCCCAATCTCTTAAATCAAATTGAACAACAAGTTCAACTCATTGGTTAACTATAATAGATCAAGTGAATGACCTAAATCTTATTCGTATTCATATGAACTTGTGATTTCAATTTTCTAAACCAATCAATATAGACGTAACAACAAGTTGAACTCATTGGCATAGGTATAAGGGATCCAAGGAATGGCTTAAATTCATCCGTGTTCAAACAAACTTGTATTTCAATCCCTTAAGTCATTCAATATAAACGTAACAACATATTTAACTCATTGAATTAACTACAAGGGATTGAAATAAGAGCTTAAATTTTGATCCCCTTGATACATATTTTACAACAAGTTAAACACATTGGATTAACTTTAAAAGATCAAATAAGAGCTTAAATTTCACTCAAATTCATACATACTTGTGATTTCAGTCCCCAACAACATTAAATTATCCCTTATATTAATCTAATGTGTTTAACTTGTTTTTACATTACAATGAATTATTTAAGCGACTGAATTCACACGTTCACATAAATGCAATTGGGATTTAAGTCATTAATTCGATCTTTATAGTTAATTGAATGATTTCAACTATTTAAACGACTGAATTCACACGTTCATAAAATGCAATTGGATTTAGTCATTAATTCGATCTTTATAGTTAATTGAATGATTTCAACTTCTTGTTATAATCATATTTAATGTTGTTGGGGATTGAATCACAAGTATGTATGAATTTGAGTGAAATTTAAGCTCTTATTTGATCTTTTAAAGTTAATCCAATGTTAAGGGATTCAAAGAATGGCGTAACTCTCATTCATGTAATACAAACTTTTAACTCAATCCCGTAATCATTTAATATAAATGTAACAACATGTTGACTCATGTATTAACTATATGGGATCAAATCAATGACTTAAATCAGATTGGCATTCATACGTACTTGTGATTTCAATTTATTAAATCAGTCAATATAAATGCAACAAAATGTTAAACTCATTCGATTAACTCAAGTGACCAAATGAGGAGCTTAAATCTCATTCGTATTCGTACAAACTAATGATTTCATTCCTTAAATCATTAAATATAAATGTAACAACATATTTAACTCGTTCGATTAACTATAAGTGATGAAATTAGTGGCTTAAATCCCATTCGTATTCACATGAACGTTTGATTTCCATTCCTTAAATCATTCAATATAGTTGTAGGAGCAATTGAAACTCATTTGATTAACTATAAGGGATCAAATGAAAAACTCAAATCCCATTTGTGTTCATATGAACTTTGATTTCAATCCTTAAAATCATTCAATATTTATATAAAAACTGGTTAAACAAATATGATTAATTAATAACGATTGTATAATGGTTCAAATTAATGGCTGAAATCCCATTCGAATTCATAGAACTTGTGATTTCAAACCTTTAATTCATTCAATATCGATGTAAAAGCAAGTTAAACACACTGAATGAACTATAGGAGATCAAATGAATGGCTGAAATTTCATTCATATTCATACGAAATTGTGATTTTAATCTCTTCAATCAATCAACAATATAAATGAAACGACAAGTTTAACAAATTCGCTTAACAATAGTTGATCGAATGAATGTTTTAAACCTCATTTGAATTAGTACAAACTAGTTGTTTCAATCACTTAAATCATTGAATATAAATGTGACAACATTTTATATTCATTACATTAACTATAAATATCAAATGATACAAAATTGTGATTTTAATCTCTTCAATCAATCAACAATATAAATGAAACGAAAAGTTTGACAAATTGGCTTAACAATAGTGGATCGAATGAATGTTTTAAACCTCATTTGAATTACTACAAACTGGTTGTTTCAATCCCTTAAATCATTGAATATAAATGTAACAACATTTTATATTCATTAGATTAACTATAAATATCAAATGAATGTATTAAATGTCGTACGAACTTGTCATTTTAATCCCTTAAATCTTCAAATATAAATAACAAGTTAAACCATTGGATTGACAATAAGGAAACAAAATGTCTTGGAATCTCATTCGTATTAATATGAACTTGTTATTTCAATATCTTAAACTATTCAATATAGATATAACTAGTTGAACACATTGAATTAACTATAAGGGATCAAATGAATGTCTTAAATCCCATTTGTATTCATATGAGCTTTTGATTTCAATCTCTAACATCATTGAATATATATGTAACAACAAATTAAACTCTTTCGATTAGCTATAAGCGATCAAACAAATGGCTTAAGTCCCATTCGTATTCATAAAAACTTGTGATTTGAATTATTTAGGTGATTTAATATAAATATAAAAACAAGTTAAACCCATTGCATTTACTATAATGGATCAAATGAATGACAAAACCCATTTGTATTCATGATTTCAAATCATTTAATCATCAACAAAGATATAACAAGGAGTTGATCTCATTTGAATAAGTATAAAGGTGTGCATACGAACTTGTGATTCATTCCCTTAATCATTCAATATAGATACAACAAGAAGTCAAACACATTGAGTTAACTAGTGATGGATCAAGTCATTCATATTCATACGAACTTGTGATTTCAATCCCTTCAATTACTCAATATAGATAAAACAATATGTCAAACGCGTTGGATTAAACATAAGGGATGTAATGAATGACTTAAGTCCATTCGTATTCATATGAACATGTACTTTTAATCCGTAAATCATTCAATCTAGATATAACGACAAGTTAAACACGTGGTACAAACTATATCGGATCAAATGAATGCTTTAAATCCCATTCGTCTTCATGTGAACGTGTGATTTAAATCTATTAAATCAATCAATATAGATATGACAACATGTTCAACTCATTGTTGTGTTAACTATAATGGACGAAATGAATTACTTAAATCTCATTCATATTTGTACGACCTTATGATCCCAATCTCTTAAATCAAATTGAACAACAAGTTCAACTCATTGGTTAACTATAATAGATCAAGTGAATGACCTAAATCTTATTCGTATTCATATGAACTTGTGATTTCAATTTTCTAAACCAATCAATATAGACGTAACAACAAGTTGAACTCATTGGCATAGGTATAAGGGATCCAAGGAATGGCTTAAATCTCATCCGTGTTCAAACAAACTTGTTATTTCAATCCTTAAGTCATTCAATATAAACGTAACAACATGTTTAACTCATTGAATTAACTACAAGGGATTGAAATAAGAGCTTAAATTTTGATCCCCTTGATACATATTTTACAACAAGTTAAACACATTGGATTAACTTTAAAAGATCAAATAAGAGCTTAAATTTCACTCAAATTCATACATACTTGTGATTTCAGTCCCCAACAACATTAAATTTATCCCTTATATTTAATCTAATGTGTTTAACTTGTTTTTACATCTACAATGAATTATTTAAGCGACTGAATTCACACGTTCACATAAATGCAATTGGGATTTAAGTCATTAATTCGATCTTTATAGTTAATTGAATGATTTCAACTATTTAAGCGACTGAATTCACACGTTCATATAAATGCAATTGGGTTTAAGTCATTAATTCGATCTTTATAGTTAATTGAATGATTTCAACTTCTTGTTATAATCATATTTAATGTTGTTGGGATTGAAATCACAAGTATGTATGAATTTGAGTGAAATTTAAGCTCTTATTTGATCTTTTAAAGTTAATCCAATGTTAAGGGATTCAAAGAATGGCGTAACTCTCATTCATGTTCATACAAACTTGTTAACTCAATCCCGTAATCATTTAATATAAATGTAACAACATGTTGACTCATGGATTAACTATATGGATCAAATCAATGACTTAAATCAGATTGGCATTCATACGTACTTGTGATTTCAATTTATTAAATCAGTCAATATAAATGCAACAAAATGTTAAACTCATTCGATTAACTGCAAGTGACCAAATGAGGAGCTTAAATCTCATTCGTATTCGTACAAACTAATGATTTCATTCCCTTAAATCATTAAATATAAATGTAACAACATATTTAACTCGTTCGATTAACTATAAGTGATGAAATTAGTGGCTTAAATCCCATTCGTATTCACATGAACGTTTGATTTCCATTCCTTAAATCATTCAATATAGTTGTAGGAGCAATTGAAACTCATTTGATTAACTATAAGGGATCAAATGAAAAACTCAAATCCCATTTGTGTTCATATGAACTTTGATTTCAATCCTTAAAATCATTCAATATTTATATAAAAACTGGTTAAACAAATATGATTAATTAATAACGATTGTATAATGGTTCAAATTAATGGCTGAAATCCCATTCGAATTCATAGAACTTGTGATTTCAAACCTTTAATTCATTCAATATCGATGTAAAAGCAAGTTAAACACACTGAATGAACTATAGGAGATCAAATGAATGGCTGAAATTTCATTCATATTCATACGAAATTGTGATTTTAATCTCTTCAATCAATCAACAATATAAATGAAACGACAAGTTTAACAAATTCGCTTAACAATAGTTGATCGAATGAATGTTTTAAACCTCATTTGAATTAGTACAAACTAGTTGTTTCAATCACTTAAATCATTGAATATAAATGTGACAACATTTTATATTCATTACATTAACTATAAATATCAAATGATACAAAATTGTGATTTTAATCTCTTCAATCAATCAACAATATAAATGAAACGAAAAGTTTGACAAATTGGCTTAACAATAGTGGATCGAATGAATGTTTTAAACCTCATTTGAATTACTACAAACTGGTTGTTTCAATCCCTTAAATCATTGAATATAAATGTAACAACATTTTATATTCATTAGATTAACTATAAATATCAAATGAATGTATTAAATGTCGTACGAACTTGTCATTTTAATCCCTTAAATCTTCAAATATAAATAACAAGTTAAACCATTGGATTGACAATAAGGAAACAAAATGTCTTGGAATCTCATTCGTATTAATATGAACTTGTTATTTCAATATCTTAAACTATTCAATATAGATATAACTAGTTGAACACATTGAATTAACTATAAGGGATCAAATGAATGTCTTAAATCCCATTTGTATTCATATGAGCTTTTGATTTCAATCTCTAACATCATTGAATATATATGTAACAACAAATTAAACTCTTTCGATTAGCTATAAGCGATCAAACAAATGGCTTAAGTCCCATTCGTATTCATAAAAACTTGTGATTTGAATTATTTAGGTGATTTAATATAAATATAAAAACAAGTTAAACCCATTGCATTTACTATAATGGATCAAATGAATGACAAAACCCATTTGTATTCATGATTTCAAATCATTTAATCATCAACAAAGATATAACAAGGAGTTGATCTCATTTGAATAAGTATAAAGGTGTGCATACGAACTTGTGATTTCATTCCCTTAATCATTCAATATAGATACAACAAGAAGTCAAACACATTGAGTTAACTAGTGATGGATCAAGTCATTCATATTCATACGAACTTGTGATTTCAATCCCTTCAATTACTCAATATAGATAAAACAATATGTCAAACGCGTTGGATTAAACATAAGGGATGTAATGAATGACTTAAGTCCCATTCGTATTCATATGAACATGTACTTTTAATCCCGTAAATCATTCAATCTAGATATAACGACAAGTTAAACACGTGGTACAAACTATATCGGATCAAATGAATGCTTTAAATCCCATTCGTCTTCATGTGAACGTGTGATTTAAATCTATTAAATCAATCAATATAGATATGACAACATGTTCAACTCATTGTTGTGTTAACTATAATGGACGAAATGAATTACTTAAATCTCATTCATATTTGTACGACCTTATGATCCCAATCTCTTAAATCAAATTGAACAACAAGTTCAACTCATTGGTTAACTATAATAGATCAAGTGAATGACCTAAATCTTATTCGTATTCATATGAACTTGTGATTTCAATTTTCTAAACCAATCAATATAGACGTAACAACAAGTTGAACTCATTGGCATAGGTATAAGGGATCCAAGGAATGGCTTAAATCTCATCCGTGTTCAAACAAACTTGTTATTTCAATCCCTTAAGTCATTCAATATAAACGTAACAACATGTTTAACTCATTGAATTAACTACAAGGGATTGAAATAAGAGCTTAAATTTTGATCCCCTTGATACATATTTTACAACAAGTTAAACACATTGGATTAACTTTAAAAGATCAAATAAGAGCTTAAATTTCACTCAAATTCATACATACTTGTGATTTCAGTCCCCAACAACATTAAATTTATCCCTTATATTTAATCTAATGTGTTTAACTTGTTTTTACATCTACAATGAATTATTTAAGCGACTGAATTCACACGTTCACATAAATGCAATTGGGATTTAAGTCATTAATTCGATCTTTATAGTTAATTGAATGATTTCAACTATTTAAGCGACTGAATTCACACGTTCATATAAATGCAATTGGGTTTAAGTCATTAATTCGATCTTTATAGTTAATTGAATGATTTCAACTTCTTGTTATAATCATATTTAATGTTGTTGGGATTGAAATCACAAGTATGTATGAATTTGAGTGAAATTTAAGCTCTTATTTGATCTTTTAAAGTTAATCCAATGTTAAGGGATTCAAAGAATGGCGTAACTCTCATTCATGTTCATACAAACTTGTTAACTCAATCCCGTAATCATTTAATATAAATGTAACAACATGTTGACTCATGGATTAACTATATGGGATCAAATCAATGACTTAAATCAGATTGGCATTCATACGTACTTGTGATTTCAATTTATTAAATCAGTCAATATAAATGCAACAAAATGTTAAACTCATTCGATTAACTCAAGTGACCAAATGAGGAGCTTAAATCTCATTCGTATTCGTACAAACTAATGATTTCATTCCCTTAAATCATTAAATATAAATGTAACAACATATTTAACTCGTTCGATTAACTATAAGTGATGAAATTAGTGGCTTAAATCCCATTCGTATTCACATGAACGTTTGATTTCCATTCCTTAAATCATTCAATATAGTTGTAGGAGCAATTGAAACTCATTTGATTAACTATAAGGGATCAAATGAAAAACTCAAATCCCATTTGTGTTCATATGAACTTTGATTTCAATCCTTAAAATCATTCAATATTTATATAAAAACTGGTTAAACAAATATGATTAATTAATAACGATTGTATAATGGTTCAAATTAATGGCTGAAATCCCATTCGAATTCATAGAACTTGTGATTTCAAACCTTTAATTCATTCAATATCGATGTAAAAGCAAGTTAAACACACTGAATGAACTATAGGAGATCAAATGAATGGCTGAAATTTCATTCATATTCATACGAAATTGTGATTTTAATCTCTTCAATCAATCAACAATATAAATGAAACGACAAGTTTAACAAATTCGCTTAACAATAGTTGATCGAATGAATGTTTTAAACCTCATTTGAATTAGTACAAACTAGTTGTTTCAATCACTTAAATCATTGAATATAAATGTGACAACATTTTATATTCATTACATTAACTATAAATATCAAATGATACAAAATTGTGATTTTAATCTCTTCAATCAATCAACAATATAAATGAAACGAAAAGTTTGACAAATTGGCTTAACAATAGTGGATCGAATGAATGTTTTAAACCTCATTTGAATTACTACAAACTGGTTGTTTCAATCCCTTAAATCATTGAATATAAATGTAACAACATTTTATATTCATTAGATTAACTATAAATATCAAATGAATGTATTAAATGTCGTACGAACTTGTCATTTTAATCCCTTAAATCTTCAAATATAAATAACAAGTTAAACCATTGGATTGACAATAAGGAAACAAAATGTCTTGGAATCTCATTCGTATTAATATGAACTTGTTATTTCAATATCTTAAACTATTCAATATAGATATAACTAGTTGAACACATTGAATTAACTATAAGGGATCAAATGAATGTCTTAAATCCCATTTGTATTCATATGAGCTTTTGATTTCAATCTCTAACATCATTGAATATATATGTAACAACAAATTAAACACTTTCGATTAGCTATAAGCGATCAAACAAATGGCTTAAGTCCCATTCGTATTCATAAAAACTTGTGATTTGAATTATTTAGGTGATTTAATATAAATATAAAAACAAGTTAAACCCATTGCATTTACTATAATGGATCAAATGAATGACAAAACCCATTTGTATTCATGATTTCAAATCATTTAATCATCAACAAAGATATAACAAGGAGTTGATCTCATTTGAATAAGTATAAAGGTGTGCATACGAACTTGTGATTTCATTCCCTTAATCATTCAATATAGATACAACAAGAAGTCAAACACATTGAGTTAACTAGTGATGGATCAAGTCATTCATATTCATACGAACTTGTGATTTCAATCCCTTCAATTACTCAATATAGATAAAACAATATGTCAAACGCGTTGGATTAAACATAAGGGATGTAATGAATGACTTAAGTCCCATTCGTATTCATATGAACATGTACTTTTAATCCCGTAAATCATTCAATCTAGATATAACGACAAGTTAAACACGTGGTACAAACTATATCGGATCAAATGAATGCTTTAAATCCATTCGTCTTCATGTGAACGTGTGATTTAAATCTATTAAATCAATCAATATAGATATGACAACATGTTCAACTCATTGTTGTGTTAACTATAATGGACGAAATGAATTACTTAAATCTCATTCATATTTGTACGACCTTATGATCCCAATCTCTTAAATCAAATTGAACAACAAGTTCAACTCATTGGTTAACTATAATAGATCAAGTGAATGACCTAAATCTTATTCGTATTCATATGAACTTGTGATTTCAATTTTCTAAACCAATCAATATAGACGTAACAACAAGTTGAACTCATTGGCATAGGTATAAGGGATCCAAGGAATGGCTTAAATCTCATCCGTGTTCAAACAAACTTGTTATTTCAATCCTTAAGTCATTCAATATAAACGTAACAACATGTTTAACTCATTGAATTAACTACAAGGGATTGAAATAAGAGCTTAAATTTTGATCCCCTTGATACATATTTTACAACAAGTTAAACACATTGGATTAACTTTAAAAGATCAAATAAGAGCTTAAATTTCACTCAAATTCGTACATACTTGTGATTTCAGTCCCCAACAACATTAAATTTATCCCTTATATTTAATCTAATGTGTTTAACTTGTTTTTACATCTACAATGAATTATTTAAGCGACTGAATTCACACGTTCACATAAATGCAATTGGGATTTAAGTCATTAATTCGATCTTTATAGTTAATTGAATGATTTCAACTATTTAAGCGACTGAATTCACACGTTCATATAAATGCAATTGGGATTTAAGTCATTAATTCGATCTTTATAGTTAATTGAATGATTTCAACTTCTTGTTATAATCATATTTAATGTTGTTGGGATTGAAATCACAAGTATGTATGAATTTGAGTGAAATTTAAGCTCTTATTTGATCTTTTA
Organism: Nymphaea colorata; assembly: GCF_008831285.2. Taxonomy (NCBI): domain Eukaryota; kingdom Viridiplantae; phylum Streptophyta; class Magnoliopsida; order Nymphaeales; family Nymphaeaceae; genus Nymphaea; species Nymphaea colorata. The sequence continues at coordinate 12,136 of NW_022204813.1, read as the reverse complement.
AAGTTAATCCAATGTTAAGGGATTCAAAGAATGGCGTAACTCTCATTCATGTTCATACAAACTTGTTAACTCAATCCCGTAATCATTTAATATAAATGTAACAACATGTTGACTCATGGATTAACTATATGGGATCAAATCAATGACTTAAATCTGATTGGCATTCATACGTACTTGTGATTTCAATTTATTAAATCAGTCAATATAAATGCAACAAAATGTTAAACTCATTCGATTAACTGCAAGTGACCAAATGAGGAGCTTAAATCTCATTCGTATTCGTACAAACTAATGATTTCATTCCCTTAAATCATTAAATATAAATGTAACAACATATTTAACTCGTTCGATTAACTATAAGTGATGAAATTAGTGGCTTAAATCCCATTCGTATTCACATGAACGTTTGATTTCCATTCCTTAAATCATTCAATATAGTTGTAGGAGCAATTGAAACTCATTTGATTAACTATAAGGGATCAAATGAAAAACTCAAATCCCATTTGTGTTCATATGAACTTTGGTTTCAATCCTTAAAATCATTCAATATTTATATAAAAACTGGTTAAACAAATATGATTAATTAATAACGATTGTATAATGGTTCAAATTAATGGCTGAAATCCCATTCGAATTCAAGAACTTGTGATTTCAAACCTTTAATTCATTCAATATCGATGTAAAAGCAAGTTAAACACACTGAACAAACTATAGGAGATCAAATGAATGGCTGAAATTTCATTCATATTCATACGAAATTGTGATTTTAATCTCTTCAATCAATCAACAATATAAATGAAACGACAAGTTTAACAAATTCGCTTAACAATAGTTGATCGAATGAATGTTTTAAACCTCATTTGAATTAGTACAAACTAGTTGTTTCAATCACTTAAATCATTGAATAAAATGTGACAACATTTTATATTCATTACATTAACTATAAATATCAAATGATACAAAATTGTGATTTTAATCTCTTCAATCAATCAACAATATAAATGAAACGAAAAGTTTGACAAATTGGCTTAACAATAGTGGATCGAATGAATGTTTTAAACCTCATTTGAATTACTACAAACTGGTTGTTTCAATCCCTTAAATCATTGAATATAAATGTAACAACATTTTACATTCATTAGATTAACTATAAATATCAAATGAATGTATTAAATGTCGTACGAACTTGTCATTTTAATCCCTTAAATCTTCAAATATAAATAACAAGTTAAACCATTGGATTGACAATAAGGAAACAAAATGTCTTAGAATCTCATTGTATGAATATGAACCTGTTATTTCAATATCTTAAACTATTCAATATAGATATAACTAGTTGAACACATTGAATTAACTATAAGGGATCAAATGAATGTCTTAAATCCCATTTGTATTCATATGAGCTTTTGATTTCAATCTCTAACATCATTGAATATATATGTAACAACAAATTAAACACTTTCGATTAGCTATAAGCGATCAAACAAATGGCTTAAGTCCCATTCGTATTCATAAAAACTTGTGATTTGAATTATTTAGGTGATTTAATATAAATGTAAAAACAAGTTAAACCCATTGCATTTACTATAATGGATCAAATGAATGACAAAACCCATTTGTATTCATGATTTCAAATCATTTAATCATCAACAAAGATATAACAAGGAGTTGTCCTCATTTGAATAAGTATAAAGGTGTGATACGAACTTGTGATTTCATTCCCTTAATCATTCAATATAGATACAACAAGAAGTCAAACACATTAAGTTAACTAGTGATGGATCAAGTCATTCATATTCATACGAACTTGTGATTTCAATCCCTTCAATTACTCAATATAGATAAAACAATATGTCAAACGCGTTGGATTAAACATAAGGGATGTAATGAATGACTTAAGTCCCATTCGTATTCATATGAACATGTACTTTTAATCCGGTAAATCATTCAATCTAGATATAACGACAAGTTAAACACGTGGTACAAACTATATCGGATCAAATGAATGCTTTAAATCCCATTCGTCTACATCTGAACGTGTGATTTAAATCTATTAAATCAATCAATATAGATATGACAACATGTTCAACTCATTGTGTTAACTATAATGGACGAAATGAATTACTTAAATCTCATTCATATTTGTACGACCTTATGATCCCAATCTCTTAAATCAAATTGAACAACAAGTTCAACTCATTGGTTAACTATAATAGATCAAGTGAATGACCTAAATCTTATTCGTATTCATATGAACTTGTGATTTCAATTTTCTAAACCAATCAATATAGACGTAACAACAAGTTGAACTCATTGGCATAGGTATGATGGATCCAAGGAATGGCTTAAATCTCATCCGTGTTCAAACAAACTTGTTATTTCAATCCCTTAAGTCATTCAATATAAACGTAACAACATGTTTAACTCGTTGAATTAACTACAAGGGATTGAAATAAGAGCTTGAATTTTGATCCCCTTGATACATATTTTACAACAAGTTAAACACATTGGATTAACTTTAAAAGATCAAATAAGAGCTTAAATTTCACTCAAATTCATACATACTTGTGATTTCAGTCCCCAACAACATTAAATTTGTCCCTTATATTTAATCTAATGTGTTTAACTTCTTTTTACATCTACAATGAATTATTTAAGCGACTGAATTCACACGATCACATAAACGCAAATGGGATTTAAGTCATTAATTCGATCTTTATAGTTAATTGAATGATTTCAACTATTTAAGCGACTGAATTCACACGTTCATATAAATGCAATTCGGATTTAAGTCATTAATTCGATCTTTATAGTTAATTGAATGATTTCAACTTCTTGTTATAATCATATTTAATGTTGTTGGAGATTGAAATCACAAGTATGTATGAATTTGAGTGAAATTTAAGCTCTTATTTGATCTTTTAAAGTAAATCCCATGTTAAGGGATTCAAAGAATGGCGTAACTCTCATTCATGTTCATACAAACTTGTTAACTCAATCCCGTAATCATTTAATATAAATGTAACAACATGTTGACTCATGGATTAACTATATGGGATCAAATCAATGACTTAAATCAGATTGGCATTCATACGTACTTGTGATTTCAATTTATTAAATCAGTCAGTATAAATGCAACAAAATGCTAAACTCATTCGATTAACTCAAGTGACCAAATGAGGAGCTTAAATCTCATTCGTATTCGTACAAACTAATGATTTCATTCCCTTAAATAATTAAATATAAATGTAACAACATATTTAGCTCGTTCGACTAACTATAAGTGATGAAATTAGTGGCTTAAATCCCATTCGTATTCACATGAACGTTTGATTTCCATTCCTTAAATCATTCAATATAGTTGTAGGAGCAATTGAAACTCATTTGATTAACTATAAGGGATCAAATGAAAAACTCAAATCCCATTTGTGTTCATATGAACTTTTGGTTTCAATCCTTAAAATCATTCAATATTTATATAAAAACTGGTTAAACAAATATGATTAATTAATAACGATTGTATAATGGTTCAAATTAATGGCTGAAATCCCATTCGAATTCATAGAACTTGTGATTTCAAACCTTTAATTCATTCAATATCGATGTAAAAGCAAGTTAAACACACTGAACAAACTATAGGAGATCAAATGAATGGCTGAAATTTCATTCATATTCATACGAAATTGTGATTTTAATCTCTTCAATCAATCAACAATATAAATGAAACGACAAGTTTAACAAATTCGCTTAACAATAGTTGATCGAATGAATGTTTTAAACCTCATTTGAATTAGTACAAACTAGTTGTTTCAATCACTTAAATCACTGAATATAAATGTGACAACATTTTATATTCATTACATTAACTATAAATATCAAATGATACAAAATTGTGATTTTAATCTCTTCAATCAATCAACAATATAAATGAAACGAAAAGTTTGACAAATTGGCTTAACAATAGTGGATCGAATGAATGTTTTAAACCTCATTTGAATTACTACAAACTGGTTGTTTCAATCCCTTAAATCATTGAATATAAATGTAACAACATTTTACATTCATTAGATTAACTATAAATATCAAATGAATGTATTAAATGTCGTACGAACTTGTCATTTTAATCCCTTAAATCTTCAAATATAAATAACAATTAAACCATTGGATTGACAATAAGGAAACAAAATGTCTTAGAATCTCATTCGTATTAATATGAACCTGTTATTTCAATATCTTAAACTATTCAATATAGATATAACTAGTTGAACACATTGAATTAACTATAAGGGATCAAATGAATGTCTTAAATCCCATTTGTATTCATATGAGCTTTTGATTTCAATCTCTAACATCATTGAATATATATGTAACAACAAATTAAACACTTTCGATTAGCTATAAGAGATCAAACAAATGGCTTAAGTCCCATTCGTATTCATAAAAACTTGTGATTTGAATTATTTAGGTGATTTAATATAAATGTAAAAACAAGTTAAACCCATTGCATTTACTATAATGGATCAAATGAATGACAAAACCCATTTGTATTCATGATTTCAAATCATTCAATCATTAACAAAGATATAACAAGGAGTTGATCTCATTTGAATAAGTATAAAGGTGTGCATACGAACTTGTGATTTCATTCCCTTAATCATTCAATATAGATACAACAAGAAGTCAAACACATTGAGTTAACTAGTGGTGGATCAAGTCATTCATATTCAGACGAACTTGTGATTTCAATCCCTTCAATTACTCAATATAGATAAAACAATATGTCAAACGCGTTGGATTAAACATAAGGGATGTAATGAATGACTTAAGTCCCATTTGTATTCATATGAACATGTACTTTTAATCCCGTAAATCATTCAATCTAGATATAACGACAAGTTAAACACTTGGTACAAACTATATCGGATCAAATGAATGCTTTAAATCTCATTCCTCTTCATGTGAACGTGTGATTTAAATCTATTAAATCAATCAATATAGATATGACAACATGCTCAACTCATTGTTGTGTTAACTATAATGGACGAAATGAATTACTTAAATCTCATTCATATTTGTACGACCTTATGATCCCAATCGCTTGAATCAAATTGAACAACAAGTTCAACTAATTGGTTAACTATAATAGATCAAGTGAATGACCTAAATCTTATTCGTATTCATATGAACTTGTGGTTTCCATTTTTTAAACCAATCAATATAGACGTAACAACAAGCTGAACTCATTGGCATAGGTATAAGGGATCCAAGGAATGGCTTAAATCTGATCCGTGTTCAAACAAACTTGTTATTTCAATCCCTTAAGTCATTCAATATAAACGTAACAACATGTTGAACTCAATGAATTAACTACAAGGGATTGAAATAAGAGCTTAAATTTTGATCCCCTTCATACATATTTTACAACAAGTTAAACACATTGGATTAACTTTAAAAGATCAATAAGAGCTTAAATTTTGTTCCCCTTGATACATATTTTACAACAAGTTAAACACATTGGATTAACTTTAAAAGATCAAATAAGAGCTTAAATTTCACTCAAATTCATATATACTTGTGATTTCAGTCCCCAACAACATTAAATTTATCCCTTATATTTAATCTAATGTGTTTAACTTGTTTTTACATCTACAATGAATTATTTAAAGACTGAATTCACACGTTCACATAAATGCAATTGGGATTTAAGTCATTAATTCGATCTTTATAGTTAATTGAATGATTTCAACTATTTAATCGACTAAATTCACACGTTCATATAAATGGAATTGGGATTTAAGTCATTCATTCGATCCTTATAGTTAATTGAATGATTTCAACTTCTTGTTATAATCATATTTAATGTTGTTGGGGATTGAAATCACAAGTATGTATGAATTTGAGTGAAATTTAAGCTCTTATTTGATCTTTTAAAGTTAATCCAATGTTAAGGGATTCAAAGAATGGCGTAACTCTCATTCATGTTCATACAAACTTGTTAACTCAATCCCGTAATCATTTAATATAAATGTAACAACATGTCGACTCATGAATTAACTATATGGGATCAAATCAATGACTTAAATCTGATTGGCATTCATACGTACTTGTGATTTCAATTTATTAAATCAGTCAATATAAATGCAACAAAATGTTAAACTCATTCGATTAACCGCAAGTGACCAAATGAGGAGCTTAAATCTCATTCGTATTCGTACAAACTAATGATTTCATTCCCCTAAATCATTAAATATAAATGTAGCAACATATTTAACTCGTTCGATTAACTATAAGTGATGAAATTAGTGGCTTAAATCTCATTCGTATTCACATGAACGTTTGATTTCCATTCCTTAAATCATTCAATATAGTTGTAGGAGCAATTAAACTCATTTGATTAACTATAAGGGATCAAATGAAAAACTCAAATCCCATTTGTGTTCATATGAACTTGTGATTTCAATCCTTAAAATCATTCAATATTTATATAAAAACTGGTTCAACAAATATGATTAATTAATAACGATTGTATAATGGTTCAAATTAATGACTGAAATCCCATTCGAATTCATAGAACTTGTGATTTCAAACCTTTAATTGATTCAATATCGATGTAAAAGTAATTAAACACACTGAATGAACTATAGGAGATCAAATGAATGGCTGAAATTTCATTCATATTCATACGAAATTGTGATTTTAATCTCTTCAATAAATCAACAATATAAATGAAACGACAAGTTTAACAAATTCGCTTAACAATAGTTGATCGAATGAATGTTTTAAACCTGATTTGAATTAGTACAAACTAGTTGTTTCAATCACTTAAATCATTGAATATAAATGTGACAACATTTTATATTCATTACATTAACTATAAATATCAAATGATACAAAATTGTGATTTTAATCTCTTCAATCAATCAACAATATAAATGAAACGAAAAGTTTCACAAATTGGCTTAAAATAGTGGATCAAATGAATGTTTTAAACCTCATTTGAATTACTACAAACTGGTTGTTTCAATCCCTTAAATCATTTAATATAAATGTGACAACATTTTATATTCATTAGATTAACTATAAATATCAAATGAATGTATTAAATGTCGTACGAACCTGTCATTTTAATCCCTTAAATCTTCAAGTATAAATAACAAGTTAAACCATTGGATTGACAATAAGGAAACAAAATGTCTTGGAATCTCATTCGTATTAATGTGAACTTGTTGTTTCAATATCTTAAATTATTCAATATAGATATAACTAGTTGAACACATTAAATTAACTATAAGGGATCAAATGAATGTCTTAAATCCCATTTATATTCATATGAGCTTTTGATTTCAATCTCTAACATCATTGAATATATATATGTAACAACAAATTAAACTCTTTCGATTAGCTATAAGCGATCAAACAAATGGCTTAAGTCCCATTCGTATTCATAAAAACTTGTGATTTGAATTATTTAGGTGATTTAATGTAAATATAAAAACAAGTTAATCCCATTGCATTTACTATAATGGATCAAATGAATGACAAAACCCATTTGTATTCATGATTTCAAATCATTTAATCATCAACAAAGATATAACAAGGAGTTGATCTCATTTGAATAAGTATAAAGGTGTGCATACGAACTTGTGATTTCATTCCCTTAATAATTCAATATAGATACAACAAGAAGTCAAACACGTTGAGTTAACTAGTGATGAATCAAGTCATTCATATTCATACGAACTTGGGATTTCAATCCCTTCAATTACTCTATATAGATAAAAAAATATGTCAAACGCGTTGGATTAAACATAAGGGATGTAATGAATGACTTAAGTCCCATTCGTATTCATATGAACATGTACTTTTAATCCCGTAAATCATTCAATCTAGATATAACGACAAGTTAAACACGTGGAACAAACTATATCGGATCAAATGAATGCTTTAAATCCCATTCGTCTTCATGTGAACGTGTGATTTAAATCTATTAAATCAATCAATATAGATATAACAACATGTTCAACTAAATGTTGTGTTAACTATAATGGACGAAATGAATTACTTAAATATCATTCATATTTGTACGACCTTATGATCCCAATCTCTTAAATCAAATTGAACAACAAGTTCAACTCATTGGTTAACTATAATAGATCAAGTGAATGACCTAAATCTTATTCGTATTCATATGAACTTGTGATTTCAATTTTCTAAACCAATCAATATAGACGTAACAACAAGTTGAACTCATTGGCATATGTATAAGGGATCCAAGGAATGGCTTAAATCTCATCCGTGTTCAAACAAACTTGTTATATCAATCCCTTAAGTCATTCAATATAAATGTAACAACATGTTTAACTCATTGAATTAACTACAAGGGATTGAAATAAGAGCTTAAATTTTGAGCCCTTGATACATATTTTACAACAAGTTAAACACATTGTATTAACTTTAAAAGAACAAATAGGAGCTTAAATTTCACTCAAATTCATACGTACTTGTGATTTCAGTCTCCAACAACATTAAATTTATCGCTTATATTTAATCTAATGTGTTTAACTTGTTTTTACATCTACAATGAATTATTTAAAAGACTGAATTCACACGTTCACATAAATGCAATTGGGATTTAAGTCATTAATTCGATCTTTATAGTTAATTGAATGATTTCAACTATTTAAGCGACTGAATTCACCCGTTCATATAAATGCAATTGGGGTTTAAGTCATTAATTCGATCTTTATAGTTAATTGAATGATTTCAACTTCTTGTTATAATCATATTTAATGTTGTTGGGGATTGAAATCACAAGTATGTATGAATTTGAGTGAAATTTAAGCTCTTATTTGATCTTTTAAACGTAACAACATGTTGACTTATGGATTAACTATATGGGATCAAATCAGTGACTTAAATCAGATTGGCATTCATACGTACTTGTGATTTCAATTTATTAAATCAGTCAATATAAATGCAACAAAATGTTAAACTCATTCGATTAACTGCAAGTGACCAAATGAGGAGCTTAAATCTCATTCGTATTAGTACAAACTAACGATTTCATTCCCTTAAATCATTAATTATAAATGTAACAACATATTTAACTCGTTCGATTAACTATAAGTGATGAAATTAGTGGCTTAAATCCCATTCGTATTCACATGAACGTTTGATTTCATTCCTTAAATCTTTCAATATAGTTGTAGGAGCAATTGAAACTCATTTGATTAACTATAAGGGATCAAATGAAAACTCAAATCCCATTTGTGTTCATATGAACTTTTGATTTCAATCCTTAAAATCATTCAATATTTATATGAAAACTTGTTAAACAAATATGATTAATTAATAACGATTGTATAATGGTTCAAATTAATGGCTGAAATCCATTCGTATTCATAGAACTTGTGATTTCAAACCTTTAATTCATTCAATATCGATGTAAAAGCAAGTTAAACACACTGAATGAACTATAGGAGATCAAATGTATGGCTGAAATTTCATTCATATTCATACGAATTCTGATTTTAATCTCTTCAATCAATCAACAATATAAATGAAACGACAAATTTAACAAATTCCCTTAACAATAGTTGATCGAATGAATGTTTTAAACCTCATTTGAATTAGTACAAACTAGTTGTTTCAATCACTTAAATCATTGAATATAAATGTGACAACATTTTATATTCATTACATTAACTATAAATATCAAATGATACAAAATTGTGATTTTAATCTCTTCAATCAATCAACAATATAAATGAAACGACAAGTTTAACAATTCGCTTAACAATAGTTGATCGAATGAATGTTTTAAACCTCATTTAATTAGTACAAACTAGTTGTTTCAATCACTTAAATCATTGAATATAAATGTGACAACATTTTATATTCATTACATTAACTATAAATAGCAAAAATTGTGATTTTAATCTCTTCAATCAATCAACAATATAAATGAAACGAAAGTTTGACAAATTGGCTTAACAATAGTGGATCGAATCAATGTTTTAAACCTCATTTGAATTACTACAAACAGGTTATTTCAATCCCTTAAATCTTTGAATATAAATGTAACAACATTTTATATTCATTAGATTAACTATAAATATCAAATGAATGTATTAAATGTCGTACGAACTTGTCTTTTTAATCCCTTAAATCTTCAATATAAATAACAAGTTAAACCATTGGATTGACAATAAGGAAACAAAATGTCTTGGAATCTCATTCGTATTAATATGAACTTGCTATTTCAATATCTTAAACTATTCAATATAGATATAACTAGTTGAACACATTGAATTAACTATAAGGGATCAAATGAATGTCTTAAATCCCATTTGTATTCATATGAGCTTTTGATTTCAATCTCTAACATCATTGAATATATATGTAACAACAAATTAAACTCTTTCGATTAGCTATAAGCGATCAAACAAATGGCTTAGGTCCCATTCGTATTCATAAAAACTTGTCATTTGAATTATTTAGGTGATTTAATATAAATATAAAAACAAGTTAAACCCATTGCATTTACTATAATGGATCAAATGAATGACAAAACCCATTTGTATTCATGATTTCAAATCATTTAATCATCAACAAAGATATAACAAGGAGTTGATCTCATTTGAATAAGTATAAAGGTGTGCATACGAACTTGTGATTTCATTCCCTTAATAATTCAATATAGATACAACAAGAAGTCAAACACATTGAGTTAACAAGTGATGGATCAAGTCATTCATATTCATACGAACTTGTGATTTCAATCCCTTCAATTACTCAATATTGATAAAGCAATATGTCAAACGCATTGGATTAAACATAAGGGATGTAATGAATGACTTAAGTCCTATTCGTATTCATATGAACATGTTCTTTTAATCCCACAAATCATTCATCTAGATATAACGAAAAGTTAAACACGTGGTACAAACTACATCGGATCAAATGAATGCTTTAAATCTCATTCGTCTTCATAGTTGAACGTGTGATTTAAATCAATTAAATCAATCAATATAGATATGACAACATGTTCAACTCATTGTTGTGTTAACTATAATGGACGAATGAATTACTTAAATCTCATTCATATTTGTACGACCTTATGATCCCAATCTCTTAAATCAAATTGAACAACTTGTTCAACTCATTGGTTAACTATAATAGATCAAGTGAATGACCTAAATCTTATTCGTATTCATATGAACTTGTGATTTCAATTTTCTAAACCAATCAATATAGACGTAACAACAAGTTAAACTCATTGGCATAGGTATAAGGGATCCAAGGAATGGCTTAAATCTCATCCGTGTTCAAACAAACTTGTTATTTCAATCCCTTAAGTCATTCAATATAAACGTAACAACATGTTTAACTCTTTGAATTAACTACATGGGATTGAAATAAGAGCTTAAATTTTGATCCCCTTGATACATATTTTACAACAAGTTAAACACATTGGATTAACTTTAAAGAATCAAATAAGAGCTTAAATTTCACTCAAATTCATACATACTTGTGATTTCAGACCCCAACAACATTAAATTTATCCTTATATTTAATCTAATGTGTTTTAACTAGTTTTTACATCTACAATGAATTATTTAAGCGACTGAATTCACACGTTCACATAAATGCAATTGGGATTTAAGTCATTAATTCGATCTTTATAGTTAATTGAATGATTTCAACTTCTTGTTATAATCATATTTAATGTTGTTGGGGATTGAAATCACAAGTATGTATGAATTTGAGTGAAATTTAAGCTCTTATTTGATCTTTTAAAGTTAATCCAATGTTAAGGGATTCAAAGAATGGCGTAACTCTCATTCATGTTCATACAAACTTGTTAACCCAATCCCGTAATCATTTAATATAAATGTAACAACATGTTGACACATGGATTAACAATATGGATCAAATCAATGACTTAAATCTGATTGGCATTCATACGTACTTGTGATTTCAATTTATTAAATCAGTCAATATAAATGCAACAAAATGTTAAACTCATTCGATTAACTGCAAGTGACAAAATGAGGAGCTTAAATCTCATTCGTATTCGTACAAACTAGTGATCTCATTCCCTTAAATCATTATATATAAATGTAACAACATATTT
>NW_022204812.1:0-32122 GCF_008831285.2 Nymphaea colorata | reverse complement strand
AGTAGAACAAAGATCAGCAAGTAGGTGGCATTGACGAGCTTTGATGATCCGCGGATGGCCAAACCAGAGGTGAAGCATGTTGGAGCTGGTTGCTGTGCGGGTGCCGGGTAAGGGGAACTGGAAAGGGAAGGAGAGACGGAGAAGGGAGGGAGAGGGAAGGGGAACTGGCCACTGGGAAGGGGAAGGGAGGGAGACGGGAAGAGGGAGGAGAGACGGGAAGGGACAGGAAGGGGAAGCAGGAAAGGGGAGGGAGACGAGCCGGCCCGGGTCGGGATTTCCGGCCCAAAACCCGGCCCAACCGGGGCGCAGCCCGGCCCGACGCCAGCCTTATTTCCCACTACCTATCTTCTACCAAATGATTTAGACAGTGCAAGCGCAGAGACTTCTACACAATTTCCTCCCTTATTTTTAACGTATTCTGCCATAAGTTTGGAAACAATCCAAAGAAGCCCCTTTAAGACAGCCTTCATGTCAGTTCTAGACCATAATTGTATGTCTCAACAAGCAACACACAACATTCTTAACTTAGCTTAATAATAAAAAGTTAAGACTTACAAGAACTGACATAAATAGAGTGCATTAACAAACCAAGCAGCTTCAACAATAACAAGCCACAAACCATAAGCATACAGCTTTCCAATGGTAGACTATTCTGCAGCATTTCCAATGTAAGATAGTACAATCTCCACAATGTCATAGTCTGTGACTTATGTCTGTCATATAACTACCATACCAGCAGTTCAAAAGGTTATCTCAGCATCAAAGATTGCTAGTGAAAAATCATTCACCAGTAAAGCCAATCATGCTACAGAGTGCAAAAGTATCAGCCTACTGTACAACAAGAAGTCCTTAAGCAGAACGATGTTGTGTGACTATGTGTCTCAACAACACAACTATATTGATACATAAATGACCTTCACTATCCCATGATAACATGCAGCAACACTTAGAAAGCAAGATAAGTCATTAAACCCTTAAACAAACTCAACAACAACATATTTCTTCAAAACAAACCTGAACAAGACGTCCACCAAACAAAACAGCCACTGAAAGAGTACAAACAGTCTTATTTAGGAAAAACACTGTGATCGACCCCCTCCTACGTCAACAAAAGGTTCAATAGTGTTTCAACCATAAAAGAAGAGCTATGCCTAATATAAAGTTCAAAATCCACGAGTAGTAATTTTACAAACTTGAATGCTATTTTCAAAGTAATAGAAACTTTCCATAGACTTAGTCTAACCAGATGTTAAATTTGTAAAAATTTTGTGAAGTCCATAAAAGGTCAAAATAAAGAGGATCTACTAACCGCACCCTTGCGTGTAGGTCGCCCAATCTGATGTTGTATTGCAGATTCAGATGCTAGAGTATCAACAAAACGAATTCTCTCTCATGGTTTATGTTCATGCTGCAATCAATGGTTGTCCGTCAATATATGCAAAGCTTCACTAAATAATGACACAATATGCTTATATAATGTTTTACCACCTGATTATAAAGCATAGTTAGGGATGTGCAGCTATTCCAGGTTGTTAAGATCTGATAGAGACCTGATTATATTCTTGACATAGCCCACTACACTTGACATAGACAAGATAGGCTCAATAGTATTAGCCAATGATTTCACTTGTAACATATTAATATAGAAAATTATAACATTGATGAGTGTATAGGACATAGGCACTTATATGGTCGGACTGCTGCTGCTAGAAACAATGAAAAATGAGAGTCTTTTCAAATACTTACCGCACAATACGCCAATAATAAAACTATTGAAAAAAGATTAAATCAAATGATTTACCATGCACCCAATGAACTACCCTTATTTTTTTAATACGCCAAATAATAAAACTATTGAAAAAAGATAAATCAAATGATTTACCATGCACCCAATGAACTACCCTTATTTTTTCCTTCCTTATATACAGAAACATAGAATTTTAGAACAAGGAATTTCTTTTCTTGCTTCCTTTGCAAACAGGAAGAGTGCATCATTGTGGGTTCCAACTGTGAACATGCATGTGAGTGAGCAAGCAATCAAGACAAGGGAGGGAGAGAGAGAGAGAGATAGAGAGAGTAAGGGAGGTATGGGCGTTATGTTGGATACCTAAGTATGAATATTGTGGTGACCATTTGAGCTGTAGCCCTCACATAATCACGAAGAACTTCCAAAACAGCATATGGCTTTTGAGATGTAGCTGCATTGTCTAAACACACCAAGCTGGAACCATTACCTCATATAAAATTTATGTAGTCAGTCTCAAATCCAAAATGAGAAATCAAGCCTCCACCATGTAGAGGCCTCTTGGAAATAAAAGACAACCAAAAGACAATTCAGGATCATGTCCAGTCACATGTAAATAAAATAAAAGACCACCCAAGCAGAGGAATAAAAAAAATTCAAGCCCTAGATTGATGACATAAAAATGCATGGATACGAACATGGGTGGAGCGAAAATAGTAAGTGGGGAAAGAGGGAGGGGGCACAAACCAAAGGACTGAATGCCTTCAACTGATCCTTTATTAAAGAGCTATAACTAATAAAAGATTTAACAGCAGCTAGAATGAAACAAAGAAAAGATCAAACAGATGAAATTTATACAACTCACAAAAACAAATTAGGTGACATATACCACTATGCAACTTCGATAGAACTTTGAAAAATATCACCTAGAGTCAGCTTAATCACTTGTCCCACCAAAGACAAAAGGAAATGATGGATAATTCATCATGCTCAGCATGTTAAGTAAGTTTGAGGGTTTCATCTATTTCACAGAAGGACTAACAATTTGTAACGAATGGTCAAACATTTCAAGACTAAAGGGATTGGTTATTATTGCTATGCCTAGAACCTGGAAACATACAAGAGACGTCAAGTTTTTACATTGAATTTTGAAATAGTTCAAAAATAATCAATTCAACTCAAACTTGAGTGCTCGTGTTGTGAAAATAATATAACCTTCAGTACCGTTAGTACATCAAGCATTTGGTTTTATTTCGCATCAATGTTGTCGAATCTTAAAAAAGAATTCCTTCAATTTCCAGAATATGAACAGAAAGAACCCATCCCGACATCCTAGATAATCAAAACAAGGAGCAGATATTGACCCCAAATCGTACATCCACGAAAGATGTCGCATTCAATTCTTGCGAGTTCAGCCTTCATGTCTTTCATCTCTTGGCAGGCACCTTTTGCTTTTTTCTTGTTTTTCTTCATTTTTTTCTTTGCATTCAGCTTTTTGCCTTTCAATTTTTTCTTGTGCTTTTCTTTTTTTTTTTTTGGGCCGACCTTCACCTTGAGGAATACCTCACCACCCCAAGGCTACTACAAGCTCCACCACTTTGTAGTTATGTGTAGCTTTGTCGCGTGTCCAACCCGCTCACCTTACGGTTTCAACGAGTCAAAATTCATAAATCATTATCTTCGCGAAAAGACATAAATCACCTTTATCCTACCCGGTACTCTCGATTACTAACTCATAGGAACGACACACAAACTCCGAGCCCATCTCTCAACTCTCATTTTACTACCTGCCAAGATCTTATAGAGCATTTTGGCTTCTCCCTCAATATATTCCTGCTAATCCTTGCAAATGCTTAATCCCAGAGTCAATAGCATTTCCTAGTCTGACTTTCTCAACTTCATAAGATTTTCTTCACTGCTCATATCCAGGATTTTTCGATTTTCCTCTTCCATTGATGGACAACAAGAATTTGAAATTTCCACCTTCCACTTGGAAAGGTACTAAGAATAAAGCAACGCACATCATTGTTGAGAAAACACTTTAAAAATGTTTTAAGCAAAACTGAAAAGTTCCTCTTTACAAAAGTTCTTGACATCAAATGTAATCACCAGGAGAAAGGAACTGTACTCCCTAAATAGATGGTGAATGTAAAACTTGGCTGGTTAAAAGAACGAATTTCACCAAATCTCCCATAAAAGTAGGTCTCTATACAAAAGATTGGTTTAAGGTGAGGAGTCCCAGAAAAGTTGGGTATTCAACTATAAAATTCACAATGGTTTGGTTAGGTCTTCTATCAAAAACACTAAAAATTCAAAAAGAAGGATAAAACTTAGTACGTAAAAAAAGAGGCATCGTCAGCTAAGGTCTCATTTTATATATACAAAAATCAATGCCGTAAACAACCCCAAGCATCATAACGTTGTTGTTTACACCAGTTATGAACTTAAATCAAATTAGACATTGACCCACTAATCAGCTTACATTGAATAACCAAAGCTAATGCTTCTACAATCAACTCATTTTTTAGCATTGAAAAAGGAAGAAGGAAACATCTCCAAGTCAAACTAATTATGTAGCTTTAAGTCCTGAACACTAGAAACCAATTACACATGAACAAAAACAAGGTACTTACACAGATTTTTTGTAATTTACTATACTCTTAGTATGCTTTCTTCAATGAGAGAAAACACAACTATACCAGCAATTGATGCCAGCATGAAATCAAGATCCAAATCAAGCCAAACATAGCAAATATAAAACATGAAACGTATGCAGAAGCATAGAGATGCTAGGGCTTTAAACGATATCCAATTAATAGGACCAGCACAGAAACAGGAACAAGTGATGACAGAACATATTCAAAAATTTGATTGACATGCCTGGACTCGAGAAACATTGTGGATTAGAAGTGCCTCCAAAAGTCCACATTGCATCAGACGGGGTCCACAAAATTGTGTGACATTGAACTGGTTGGCACTTGAACACAAAGATTCCTTGTAGCCTGACAATTCAAAACAAATGCAATCCAATAAGACATATGTATCTAAATGTGAAATTTATCTAAATGAAGAACAAGAAAACTGATCCCGTAAATTGAAAAGTAAACACACTGTAATCAGCGCATTGTTGAATACACCAATTAACAGGCATTAAACATGTTTCAAATAATCACTTGTAAAAGTAAAGGCATTTTGGTTAGTATAATTTTAATCATCATCCTTTGTTACATGCGTAAAAAAGCTAGTAGCTCTTCTAATACTTTCCGCATAGTTAACAGACATCACAATTCTTATGGCATAGTTAGCAAAAACGGAAAGTTTATATTTTAGTTATGTCATTTAACGATAAAAAAAACGAATTTAATGCTTCCTTCCAGTAATAACAAATTTTAGAAATTATAAGAATTTGAAATAGTTTCACTGGCAAAATGTATTGACATTAAATATTGAAAAGTATAAAAACTCTGGGAAGTACGAAAAAGATCACAAAGCTAGTAAAACTTTCAAAACAGTTTATAAGTGTCTAAAAAAGTTCAAATTAGTAAATATGAGAAATATTTAACATTTAGAAAAGGTAAAGAGTCATAATCGAAACAATATAGTCTTTCCAAAAGATGTGAAAAAGTGCAGCAATTTTGTAAAATTAGAAAAAAATGAGCAATGGTTACAGGGGCATTATAAACGTTTGTAGTCATTATAAAAATATGTAAAAAATCTTGTAAAACAAAAACAATTGCTATCATGTTTAGAAAAAATAATGCAAAAAACAAACTCAAGAGAATGGTAGCTTTAAACAGGCTGAAATAATTGCCAAAAGGTCTATGAAATTGACATAAATAGAGTGCATTAACAAACCAAGCAGCTTCAACAATAACAAGCCACAAACCATAAGCATACAGCTTTCCAATGGTAGACTATTCTGCAGCATTTCCAATGTAAGATAGTACAATCTCCACAATGTCATAGTCTGTGACTTATGTCTGTCATATAACTACCATACCAGCAGTTCAAAAGTTTCTCAGCATCAAAGATTGCTAGTGGAAATAAACATTCACCAGTAAAGCCAATCATGCTTTACAAGAGTGCAAAAGTATCAGCCTACTGTACAACAAGAAGTGCCTAAGCAGAACGCTGTTGTTTGACTATTGTGTCTCAACACACAACTATGATTGATACATAAATGACCTCACTATCCATGAAACATGCAGCAACACTTAGAAAGCAAGATTAAGTCATTAAACCCTTAAACAAACTTCAACAACAACATATTCTTTCAAAACAAACCTGAACAAAGACGTCCAACCAAACAACACAGCCACTGAAAGAGTACAAACAGTCTATTTAGGAAAAACACTGTGATCGACCCCTCCCTACGTCAACAAAAGGTTCAATAGTGTTTCAACCATAAAAGAAGAGCATGCCTAATATAAAGTTCAAAATCCACAAGAGTAGTAAATTTTACAAACTTTGAATGCTATTTCAAAGTAATTAGAAACTTTCCATAGACTTAGTCTAACCAGACGTTAAATTTTGTAAAAATTTTGTGAAGTCCATAAAAGTCAAAACCAAGTAAAACATTTAACATGTTTATAAGTGTACATAAACGTTACAACTAGTTTTTTGACATTTTGCAGAAAACTGAAATCATAAATTTCGAGAAGTAATAGTGTTCACAAAACATGTGCAAAAGAGCAAGAAATTTTGTAAAACTAGAAAAAATTGATAAAGTTTACCAATACTTCAAATTACGCACATATTCACCAAAATGCATAAAAAAGGGTTAACTTTTAGAAATCCAAAAAAAGTCCAAACCATTAGCAACTGTAAAAAAAAAAGGCAAAAGTTCATCACGTCCAAAAACTTCAAGAGTTGACAATTAAGAAAAACACCAATACTTACAAATTAAAAGATTGTAAAATTGCAAAAAGCTATATAAAACTTCTAAACAATTATAAGAGATCAATACTGCTTTGCAAATTTAAAGAGACATAAACTTAACAAAACAATAGTCCTCCAACATATGAAAAAGTGCAACCATTTGCAAAACCAGAACAGCTTTGATTAAGTTTGCAAAATTTCAAATAGCACATGAATTTGACAAAAACCCATAAAAATGTCATCTTTCCAAAACCAAAACAATGTAAAGCTTTCTCAAACATTCAAAATTTTATGGATCAAAGCAACATTTGCAAAAGATAAAAGAGTTCAAAAGTGCTTCAACCGTAAAAGAAAAGATATGCCAAATATAAAGTTTTAAAACCCATAAAAGTAGTAAATTAACAAAGTTTGAATGATACTTTAAAGTAATAGAAACTTTCCATAGATTTAGTGTAGCAAGATGTTAAATTTTGGAAAAGTTCAAAAATTTTGTGAAGTTCATTAAACGTCAAAAACCAAGCAAAACCATTAAAAAGTTTATAAGTACATCAACGATGGTCTTAGTCTTTGACATTTTGTAGAAAACGTGAAAAGTCATGGTTTCAAGAAGTAAAATGTTTGCAAAACATGTGCAAAATAGCAATAATTTGTAAAACTAAAAAAAATTGATAAGCAGCTAGAACTGAGGTCTCCTCTCTAAGGTCTAGATCAGAGCTCTCATCTAATCCGGTCTAGGATGTTGGATTGCGGATTTTGGAGGTCTCATTTTATCCGGTCTAGGACGTCGAATGAATACTTTTTTGAAAATGGATGTGAATTTTAAAAAATTAAACCCAAGTCTAGACCATGTTTAAAATCATTTTGAAAAATATACAATCCAATGGTATTTAGAAACTTGAAACTTGAAAGTATGAAGGTGCATTTACAAGTTTGAGAATTTAGCACAGATTTAAGAAAAGTACGAAATCAAATCCAAAACAATTGAAGATCTCAAAATAATTGAGAAAATTCACAAAAAAATGAATCATAAGAATTTGAATTCAATTTACAAAATTTTGGAAAACTTAGAGAGTGGTTTCAAAAATGTATATAGACAAAGTAAAACACTGGAAATGATTTCAAATACTCATAAGGGATTGAATCTGTTCAATGATGTTTGATTTAGCATTTGGATGCAAGAAATAGATCAGAGGTCTAATCTCATCTGGTATGGGATTCATACCTACGGTTTGGATAAGAGGTCAGCTCTCATCTGGTCTAGGATGTTGTAGGTGGGAATAGACCAAAGCACTAGAGTAGATGTCCAAACTTATACCGTCTCAGAAGTTGGATTGGTAATTCGAAATTGGATTTCAAATTAAAAAATCTGAACCAGAGAGTTCAGACCATGTTAAAATCGTTTTACAAATTCGGACAACCTAGTGTAATTTAGAAACTCTAGAATAGAAAAGTGCAATTAAAAACTTGAGAATTTAACATGCATTTAGAAAATGTCGCACATCAAATACAAGAAATTTAAAGATACAAGGTTAAAATTGTTTTACAAATTTGAACAATCAAGTGTAATTTGAAAAACTCGAGAGTAAAAAGTGCAATTAAAAACTTGAGAATTTAACAAGCATTTAGGAATGTCACACATCAAATACAAGAAATTTAAAGATACAACGAGAAATGAGAAGATTCTACGAAAATGAAAAGAATTTGAAGCCAACTTGCACAATTTGGAAGACTTGACAATGATTTCAAAGACTTATATAGACAAACTAATATTCTTCAAATGATTTCAAAATTCCTAAAGGATTTGAAAAGAATTTGCAACAAATCAGAAAATCACTCATTTTTTATGTGATCAAGTATATGATGTTGGATTAGGGATTTGATCTAAGAAATAGATCATAGGTCTGATCTAGTCCCCTACGCGATCAAAGGTCTCATCTAATCGGGTCTAGGATGTTGGATTGCGGATTTTGAGCAAGCAAGTAGAACTGAGGTGTCATTTTATCCGGTCTAGGATGCCGAATGCATACATGTTTTTTAATGCAGATGTGATTTTTAAAATATACAAAAGTCTAGACCATGTTTAAAATCATTTTGAAAATTTATAAAATCCAATGGACTTTAGAAACTTGAAAGTTTAAAGTTGCATTTACAACCTTGAGAATTTGACAAAGATTTAAGAAAAGTATGAAATCAAATCAAAAAATATCTGAAGACACTAGAAATTGAGAAAATTCAAAGAAAATCAATCATAAGGATGTGAAGTCAATTTACAAAAATTTGGAAACTTAGAGAGTGGTATAAAAAATGTATATAGATGAAGTAAAATACTGGAAATGATTTCAAAATACATAAGGGATTTGAATTTGTTCTGTGATGTGTGATTTATGATTAGGATCTATAAAATAGATCAGAGGTCATTCCTGATCCGATATGGGTGTTGAATTAGGGACTTAGACCTAAGGTTTGGATCAGAGGCATGGGTGTTGAATTGGTTTGGATCAGAACTCTGACATGGTCTAGGATGTTGTATGTGGGCTTTACATCAAAGCTCCAGATTAGAGGACTAAACAGTCTCAAAATTGGATTGGTAAATTGAATGTGGACTTTGAATTTTAATATTAAAATTTGAACCTCTAGTTTAGACCATGTTAAAAATCGTTTTCAAAATTCATACATTTGAGAAATTAACATGCATTTTTAGGAAATGTAGCAAATCGAATACAAATCTGAGAAGATTCAAAGAAAATCAAAAGAATTTGAAGTCAAATGCACAATTTTGGAAAACATGGACAAGCATCTACAATGGTGGTCTCTCTTATTTAGTGTCCTCTAGGATGTCAAATGCATATTTGAATGTGGATGTGAATTTTAAAATATGAAGACCATGTTTAAAATAGTTTTAAAAATTCATACAATCCAATGGAATTTAGAAACTCGAATGTTGACAGGTGCATTTAAAAACTTGAAAATTTAACAAAGATTTACGAAAAATACGAAATCAAATCTCACAAGAAATTGAGAAAATTCAAAAAAAAATCAAATCATAGGAATTTGAAGTCAATTTACAAAATTTGGAAAACTTAGAAAATTGTTTCAAAGATTTATATAGACATAGTAACATTCTTGAAATGATTTCAAAGATTGATAAGGGTTTTGAAAAGAATTTACAATAAATTAGAAAACCTCTCATTTTATTGTGTATCTTGACTGTGTTTGGATCGAAGAAATAGACGAGAGCTCTAATCTGATTCCGTTCACAAAATTGGATTTGGGATTTCGTCCTAAGATTTGGATCAGTTGTCTAATCTGATCCGGTCTGCGATGTTGGATTTCAGATTTGGATTTATGATCTAGAACAGAGGTCAAATCTAACCCAATCTACAATGTTGAAACAAGTTTTACTAATTTCTGCATAACTTCTCCACCCAAATGTATGCTTTATACAAGACTTATTAAACATGAAATATACATGTCCAGCAGACAATGACACCTACATCTATGTCCGGAGTCACAAAGGAAGCATTATATTACTCTGTGATTGTAAGTTGAAGTCAAATGCATCTGATATTCTAAACGAGAAAACAATACAAGGATGGATTCAAACCACAAACAGAAATACAGCATATAATCGTATGGAAAGGAAACTACATGCAGCAGATAAAACTTATCACTTTAGGATTAAAAGAAAACAGTGACCTGGTTGGCACTAGTAACATACAAATATAATGCAGTGAGACCACCAACAAACCAAACAAAAATGAACCAGTAAATCATAAGTATCAGGCATGTTGGAGAACGCCCGACAGCTGAGTGCCCACCTTCCCCATCCATGAAAAAGCATTGTCATTGAAGAAGGAAACGTGAACCCAGTAAACAAATCATTATCAGAAGAGACCCAATTGCAATACCTGACAAAAACGCCCAATCTCCCCGGATGGCTGGTTGGAATTTGAACAGCTGCATAATGCGATGAATGCACAACAATAGTCACAGTAATGACCCAGCAACAAACCCAAAGACGATAAATGCGACCTAGCAGCAAACAGAAGCGGTAGTGGCGACTCAGTAGCAACATCAACTAAACGGCATGCCCAACCGACAGCGGTGAACCAAAAGGTAGACGTCAAGAGTGACGCAAGCGGCAGACCCAACAGCAACCTAAGGGATGACACAAGGCGGTCAGACCGACAACAACGACCTAAGCGGCGACCCACAACAGAACCAGCAGGGACCCAAGCGGCGTACTAGAAAGCGGCGATCCAAGTGGTGACCAAAGCATCCGACCCAATGGCGAACCAAATGTCAGAAACCAGCAACAACTTCAACGGAAGAAGCCCAACCAAATGTCAGAAACCAGCAACAACTTCAACGGAAGAAACCCAAACAAAACTCCTAGCACAGAGCCGAAATGAAAGACCCCAGCCTGCAATGATAAACCTGACCGACTATAGAGGAACCCCAATAGGAAACCACACATGAACACAACTGAAGGGCGGAGAGGACTGCCAACACCCATCACACACCGGCGATGGCTGCCGGCCAAAGGAGGAAGTTAAGGGACGCCCTTAAAGAGAGAGAGAGAGACAGACATGGATGTATCAACAACCTAAGAATTAGAGCAAACAAGAGCAGGGAGGAAGCGTATCTTGCCCGGGAGTGAGAATCGAGATAGCGGACAGGCCTTTGCCGCCCACACCGATGAAATGACTCCACTCCATCTTCTCATCGCTTGCTGCAACAGAAGCATTCAAAGGTGACATTTCTTTCCGGGTAATCGACGACGCAGAGGGCTTTTCCCTTTTAGGTGCCATGAAGGAAGAAACCGCCATAAATCAAGAAGAAAGTGGGAAGGAGAGGATGAAGCGTGGTGTCGCGGACACTTTCAGACCAAGAAATTTGGATCCGCTTACTGCTGCTTCTTCGCATCGCATGGGCATGGGCAGATCTCGCAGTCATGAAGATCTAAGATCTCCACTCTCACTAGTAATCCGGCCTTGCTTTCTTTACGGAGATCCACAGTGTTCTTCTTGTCATCACCACGTCACGGCCCTTCGCTTATGGTCGAACCTACCAACCTCGCTTAGATGAAAAAAAAGATGGGAGAGACTAAGACGATGGAAAAATTTTAAAAAGCGATGAACAGACGGCGTTCTTGCCCTTTTCAGTCGAGACGATCGAGAGAGAGAAAAAAAAGACAGGGGGAAAAGTTTAAAAAACAAGGGACCGCGTGCCAACCGCGTCAATGGTTGCCGTGTCCAAACCACGTCAAGGGTTGCCGTGTCCAAACCGCATTGCATTAATTGACGACGAAGTGCTCGAATTACCGGTACCTGGCCGGGGCTGGAATGGCTATTGGCTAATCCAAGACGCAACCCTCGAAAACCTACCAGTAAAACCGTGGTTTCAGACTTTCAGTTTACCCTCCAGATTTGCAAATTTTGGAACTTGGAGCAAACCAGACACGGCCACGTTTTCTAATTCTTGATCCTGAGAGTTAATTTCATACTTGTCCCTTAATTAATTTTCCAGTAGAAGTTCTCCTATATGATAGGAGGCAGGAGGCAAATCTTCGCCTTTCAAGTCAGATTTTCCTCAATAAGAATCAGATTTAAATCCACACCCGCGAAATTGAAGTCAAATCTGACAGGAATAAGATTCAACTTCTACGCCTAATTGGATTAAGCCTAATTGGATTGCAAATTTATCGGCTCTGAGGTTCAAGTGTGGGTTTGAATACATGAAACACATCAAATCCAAGATTATAATCTAAATCTCTCTTGCCGTACGATCAAGGCATCGAACATAATTTTTGTCTCGCAATTGACGGACATAATTGGTTTACGATAGCCTATTTTGTTAACAAAGTCAGAACCTTATTGCAAACAACAATATTCAAGAATTGTGATCAGTCCATGAGACTAAGTTAGATCAATGGTAAACTGTCAAGTCATGTATTCTTCCAACTCCGTCACAAGGCAACTATGGTACAAGAAATGCAACATAAAAGTTCACCAAACTCTATCCATCATCTAGAAAAATTAAATGGATAAATGCATACGTAATTTACCTTCCCCTGACCTGACAATTCAATATACAAAAAAAAAAACACTATTATAAACATAGATCATGAATTGAAAAAGTTAAAAAGAAATACGACTGAACAGACCGGATTCTAGTTCATGATAGTTGATGGAACTGTGGTTTGACAGCAATCAACTAAACGTGGTTCATAATGAAGACACGCATACAATGGTGTAAAGATGCATGATGTGATCCATATTGGTAGGATTCAAGGTTACATACGTAATGTAAAAATAGATAATTTAATTTTTAAACATTAAGAATTCACCTAAAAATTTTAAAAACAAAAAACACATGGAAATAAGAAAAAGTTAAAACTACTAAAATTTTTCTCTCCATGGACATGAAATGCATAGACATAAAAATAACAAGTAAATGCTGCCTACGCTACCTACAAAATGCATTTTCCATAAGAAAAAGCAGAAATGACAGGTTAAATAATTCTCAACACTTTGAGACTCATTGAAACGAGCAAGTTTTCTTTCTATGTGACACACTCCTTGGAACCTTTAAATAACTTAGAATCTCTAGAAAATCTTTGACAACAATAGACTCTGGTACACCATGGATGTTCTGTGTTCATTTAGATGAGGTCAAGCTTAACATTCAACCTTCAAAAGTTTTAATAACATCAAGTGAAATTGCACCTCTATGTGGCTGGCGGACGATCATAGACCTCAACAAGACTATTATAAGGGTAACTGACAAATAGCTTTATAAGAAGGGCATCTGAATTGTTCTTGTTTTCCTACATGATCAAATATTCACATCCAAATCCACAATCTAAATTCATATCCCTATAAAGCCTGAAATACATCGAGTGCATGAGGTCCACTTTCCCATTTGCCTTTGCCCACTAAACAATGGTAACTTTATGTGTGAACAATGATAGATAAACAAAACAAGAAAGTAATAAATGGGGCTAATCCATAACCCTCCAAAGTCACAACTGATCAACAACTTGAGCATTGAACAGAGCGTTGTGTTAAGTACATGAAAAAAAGAAAATGAGTAGCAATAGTCTACTGCCCACGATGTTGAACTATATGAATGAACTTAAAAAGCGCAAAGCTGCTTCAGTTTGAGGGTCACAAATTTGTCCATAATACACATAAAATGCATCTGAATATAACTGAAAACAATAGAAAAATCTAAGAGCTTTGTGAGAACTACAAATACATGCATGAATACAGGCAGTCACACTAACAATCATTTTGAAAAAACCTGAAAATTGACAGTAGAGCTAGCATTGTAGGGCATGCAAAATCATACTGGGTTCAAAGAGGGATCTACTAACCGCACCCTTGCGTGTAGGTCTGCCCAATCTGATGTTGTATTGCAGATTCTAGATGGCTAGAGTATCAACAAAACGAATTCTCTTCTCATGGTTTATGTTCATGCTGCAATCAATGGTTGTCTGTCAATATATGCAAAACTTCACTAAATAATGACACAATATGCTTATATAGATGTTTTACCAGCCTGATTATAAAAGGCATAGTTAGGTTGTTGAGATCTGATAGAAACCCTGATTATATTCTTGACATAGCCCACTACACTTGACATAGACAAGATAGGCTCAATAGTATTAGCCAATGATTTCACTTGTAACATATTAATTATAGAAAATTATTAACATTGATGAGTGTATAGGACATTAGGCACTTATATGGGTCGGACTGCTGCTGCTAGAAACAATGAAAAATGAGAGTCTTTTCAAATACTTACCGCACAATACGCCAAATAATAAAACTATTGAAAAAAGATTAAATCAAATGATTTACCATGCACCCAATGAACTACCCTTATTTTTTTAATACGCCAAATAATAAAACTATTGAAAAAAGATTAAATCAAATGATTTACCATGCACCCAATGAACTACCCTTATTTTTTTCCTTCCTTGATATACAGAAACATAGAATTTTAGAACAAGGAATTTTCTTTTTCTTGCTTCCTTTGCAAACAGGAAGAGTGCATCATTGTGGGTGTCCAACTGTGAACATGCATGTGAGTGAGCAAGCAATCAAGACAAGGGAGGGAGAGAGAGAGAGAGATAGAGAGAGTAAGGGTAGGTATGGGGCGTTATGTTGGGATACCTTAAGTAATGAATATTGTGGTGACCATTTGAGCTGTAGCCCTCACATAATCACGAAGAACTTCCAAAACAGCATATGGCTTTTGAGATGTAGCTGCATTGTCTAAACACACCAAGCTGGAACCATTTACCTCATATAAAATTTATGTAGTCAGTCTCAAATCCAAAATGAGAAATCAAGCCTCCACCATGTAGAGGCCTCTTGGAAATAAAAGACAACCAAAAGACAATTCAGGATCATGTCCAGTCACATGTAAATTAAAATAAAAGGACCACCCAAGCTAGAGGAATAAAAAAAATTCAAGCCCTAGATTGATGACATAAAAATGCATGGATACGAACATGGGTGGAGCGAGAAATTAGTAAGGTGGGGAAAGAGGGAGGGGGCACAAACCAAAGGACTGAATGCCTCAACTGATCCTTTTATTAAAGAGCTATAACTATATAAAAGATTTTAACAGCAGCTAGAATGAAACAAAGGATAAAGATCAAACAAATGAAATTTATACAACTCACAAAAACAAGATTAGGTGGACATATACCACTATGCAACTTCGATAGAACTTTTGAAAAATATCACCTAGAGTCAGCTTAATCACTTGTCCCACCAAAGACAAAAGGAAATGATGGATAATTCATCATGCTCAGCATGGTTGAAGTAGGTTTGAGGGGTTTCATCTATTTCACAGAAGGACTAACAATTTGGTAACGAAATGGTCAAACATTTTCAAGACTAAAGGGGATTGGTTAGTTATTGCTATGCCTAGGAATCCTGGAAACATACAAGAGACGTCAAGTTTTTACATTGAATTTTGAAATAGTTCAAAAATAATCAATTCAACTCATAAACTTGAGTGCTCGTGTTGTGAAAATAATATAACCTTCATGTACCGTTAGTACCATACAAGCATTTGGTTTTATTTCGCATCAATGTTGTCGAATCTTAAAAAGGAATGTCCTTCAATTTCCAGAATATGAACAGAAAGGAACCATCCTCGACATCCTAGATAATCAAAACAAGGAGCAGATATTGACCCCAAAATCGTACATCCACGAAAGATTGTCGCATTCAATTCTTGCGAGTTCAGCCTTCATGTCTTTCATCTCTTGGCAGGCACCTTTTGCTTTTTTCTTGTTTTTTCTTCATTTTTTTCTTTTGCATTCAGCTTTTTGCCTTTCAATTTTTTTCTTGTGCTTTTCTTTTTTTTTTTTTTGGGCCGACCTTCACCTTTGAGGGAATACCTCACCACCCCAAAGGCTACTACGAAGCTCCACCACTTTGGTAGTTATGTGTAGCTTTGTCACGTGTCCAACCCGCTTCACCTTACGGGTTTTCAACGAGTCAAAAGTTCATAAATCATTATCTTCGCGAAATAGACATAAATCACCTTTATGCCTACCCGGTACTCTCGATTACTAACTCAGAGGAACGACTACACAAGCTCCGAGCCCATCTCTCAACTCTCATTTTACTACCTGCCAAGATCTTATAGAGCATTTTGGCTTCTCCCTCAATATATTTTCCTGCTAAATCCTTGCAAATGCTTAATCGCCAGAGTCAATAGCATTTCCTAGTCTTGACTTTCTCAACTTCATAAGATTTTTCTTCACTGCTCATATCCAGGATTTTTTCGATTTTCCTCTTCCATTGATGGACAACAAGAATTTGAAATTTCCACCTTCCACTTGGAAAGGTACTAAGAATAAAGCAACGCACATCATTGTGTGAGAAAACACTTTAAAAATGTTTTTAAGCAAAACTGAAAAGTTCCTCTTTTACAAAAGTTCTTGACATCAAATGGTATATCACCAGGAGAAAGGAACTGTACTCCCTAAATAGATGGGTGAATGTAAAACTTGGCTGGTTAAAAGAACGAATTTCACCAAATCTCCCATAAAAGTAGGGTCTTCTATACAAAAGATTGGTTTAAGGGTGAGGAGTTCCCAGAAAAGTTGGGTATTCAACTGATTAAAAGTTTCACAAATGGTTTGGGTTAGGTTCTTCTATCAAAAAACACTAAAAATTCAAAAAGAAGGATAAAACTTTAGTACGTAAAAAAAGAGGCATCGTCAGCTAAGGTCTCATTTTTATTATACAAAAATCCAATGCCGTAAACAACCCCAAGCATCATAACGTTGTTGTTTACGACCAGTTATGAACTTAAATCAAATTAGACATTGACCCACTAATCAGCTTACATGTGAATAACCAAAGCTAATGCTTCTACAATCAACTCATTTTTTAGCATTGAAAAAGGGAAGAAGGAAACATCTCCAAGTCAAACTAATTATGTAGCTTTAAGTCCTGAACACTAGAAAACCAATTACACATGAACAAAAACAAGGGTACTTACACAGATGTTTTTTGTTAATTTTACTATACTCTTTAGTATGCTTTCTTCAATGAGAGAAGAAACTACAACTATACCAGCAATTGATGCCAGCATGACATCAAGATCCAAATCAAGGCCAAACATGAGCAAATATAAAAGCATGAAACGTATGGCAGAAGCATAGAGATGCTAGGGCTTTTTAAACGATATCCAAGTTTAATAGGAGCAGCACATAAACATGGAACAAGTGATGACAGAACATATTCATAGAAATTTTGAGTTGGACATGCCTGGACTCGAGAAACATTTGTGGAGTTAGAAGTGCCTCCAAAAGAGTCCACATTGTCATCAGGACGGGGTCCACAAAATTGTGTGACATTGAACTGGTTGGCACTTGAACACAAAGGATTCCTTGTAGCCTGAGCAATTCAAACAAATGCAATCCAATAAGACATATTGTATGCTAAATGTGAAATTTATCTAAATGAAGAACAAGAAAACTGATCCCGTAAATTGAAAAGTAAACACACTGTAATCAGCGCATTGTTGAATACACCAATTAGCTAGGCATTTAAACATGGTTTCAAATAATTCACTTGTAAAAGTAAAGTTGCATTTTTGGTTAGTATTAATTTTAATCAATCATCCTTTGTTACATGCGATAAAAAGCTAGTAGCTTTCTAATACTTTCCGCATAGTTAACGACATCACAATTCTTATGGCATAGTTAGCAAGAAACGTGAAAGTTTATATTTTAGTTATTGTCATTTTAACGATAAAAAAAACGAATTTTAATGCTTCCTTCCAAGTAATTAACAAATTTTTAGAAATTATAAGAATTTTTGAAATTATGTTTCACTGGCAAAATGTATTTGACATTAAATATTTGAAAAGTATAAAAACTCTGGGAAGTACGAAAAAGATCACAAAGCTAGTAAAACTTTCAAAACAGTTTATAAGTGTCTAAAAAAGTTCAAATTAGTAAATATGAGAAATATTTAACATTTAGAAAAGGTAAAGAGACATAATCGAAACAATATAGTCTTTCCAAAAGATGTGAAAAAGTGCAGCAATTTTGTAAAATTAGAAAAAAATGAGCAATGGTTACAGGGGCATTATAAACGTTTGTAGTCATTATAAAAATATGTAAAAAATCTTGTAAAACAAAAACAATTGCTATCATGTTTAGAAAAAATAATGCAAAAAACAAACTCAAGAGAATGGTAGCTTTAAACAGGCTGAAATAATTGCCAAAAGGTCTATGAAATTGACATAAATAGAGTGCATTAACAAACCAAGCAGCTTCAACAATAACAAGCCACAAACCATAAGCATACAGCTTTCCAATGGTAGACTATTCTGCAGCATTTCCAATGTAAGATAGTACAATCTCCACAATGTCATAGTCTGTGACTTATGTCTGTCATATAACTACCATACCAGCAGTTCAAAAGGTTTTCTCAGCATCAAAGATTGCTAGTGGAAATAATCATTCACCAGTAAAGCCAATCATGCTTTACAAGAGTGCAAAAGTATCAGCCTACTGTACAACAAGAAGTGCCTTAAGCAGAACGCTGTTGTTGTGACTATTGTGTCTCAACAACACAACTATGATTGATACATAAATGACCTTCACTATCCCATGATAACATGCAGCAACACTTAGAAAGCAAGATTAAGTCATTAAACCCTTAAACAAACTTCAACAACAACATATTTCTTTCAAAACAAACCTGAACAAAGACGTCCAACCAAACAACACAGCCACTGAAAGAGTACAAACAGTCTTATTTAGGAAAAACACTGTGATCGACCCCCTCCTACGTCAACAAAAGGTTCAATAGTGTTTCAACCATAAAAGAAGAGCTATGCCTAATATAAAGTTCAAAATCCACAAGAGTAGTAAATTTTACAAACTTTGAATGCTATTTTCAAAGTAATTAGAAACTTTCCATAGACTTAGTCTAACCAGACGTTAAATTTTGTAAAAATTTTGTGAAGTCCATAAA
The DNA here is from genome assembly GCF_008831285.2 of Nymphaea colorata. NCBI lineage: Eukaryota > Viridiplantae > Streptophyta > Magnoliopsida > Nymphaeales > Nymphaeaceae > Nymphaea > Nymphaea colorata. The sequence goes on along the minus strand of NW_022204812.1, from coordinate 12,979 downwards.
AGGTCAAAAACCAAGTAAAACATTTAACATGTTTATAAGTGTACATAAACGTTACAACTAGTTTTTGACATTTTGCAGAAAACGTGAAGAGTCATAAATTTTCGAGAAGTAATAGTGTTCACAAAACATGTGCAAAAGAGCAAGAAATTTTGTAAAACTAGAAAAAAATTGATAAAGTTTACCAATACTTCAAATTACGCACATATTTCACCAAAATGCATAAAAAAGGGTTAACTTTTAGAAATCCAAAAAAAAGTCCAAAACCATTAGCAACTGTAAAAAAAAAAGGCAAAAGTTTCATCACGTCCAAAAACTTGCAAGAGTTGACAATTAAGAAAAACACCAATACTTACAAATTTAAAAGATTTGTAAAATTTGCAAAAAGCTATATAAAACTTCTAAACAATTTATAAGAGATCAATACTGCTTTTGCAAATTTAAAGAGACATAAACTTAACAAAACAATAGTCCTTCCAACATATGAAAAAGTGCAACCATTTTGCAAAACCAGAACAGCTTTTGATTAAGTTTTGCAAAATTTCAAATAGCACATGAATTTGACAAAAACCCATAAAAATGTCATCTTTCCAAAACCAAAACAATGTAAAGCTTTCTCAAACATTCAAAAATTTTATGGGATCAAAGCAACATTTGCAAAAGATTAAAAGAGTTCAAAAGTGCTTCAACCGTAAAAGAAAAGATATGCCAAATATAAAGTTTTAAAACCCATAAAAGTAGTAAATTAACAAAGTTTGAATGATACTTTTAAAGTAATTAGAAACTTTCCATAGATTTAGTGTAGCAAGATGTTAAATTTTGGAAAAGTTCAAAAATTTTGTGAAGTTCATTAAACGTCAAAAACCAAGCAAAACCATTAAAAAGTTTATAAGTACATCAACGATGGTCTTAGTCTTTGACATTTTGTAGAAAACGTGAAAAGTCATGGTTTTCAAGAAGTAAAAGTGTTTGCAAAACATGTGCAAAATAGCAATAATTTTGTAAAACTAGAAAAAAATTGATAAGCAGCTAGAACTGAGGTCTCCTCTCTAAGGTCTAGATCAGAGCTCTCATCTAATCCGGTCTAGGATGTTGGATTGCGGATTTTGGAGGTCTCATTTTATCCGGTCTAGGACGTCGAATGAATACTTTTTTGAAAATGGATGTGAATTTTAAAAAATTAAACCCAAGTCTAGACCATGTTTAAAATCATTTTGAAAAATTATACAATCCAATGGTATTTAGAAACTTGAAACTTGAAAGTATGAAGGTGCATTTACAAGTTTGAGAATTTAGCACAGATTTAAGAAAAGTACGAAATCAAATCCAAAACAATTGAAGATCTCAAAATAAATTGAGAAAATTCACAAAAAAATGAATCATAAGAATTTGAATTCAATTTACAAAATTTTGGAAAACTTAGAGAGTGGTTTCAAAAATGTATATAGACAAAGTAAAACACTGGAAATGATTTCAAATACTCATAAGGGATTTGAATCTGTTCAATGATGTTTGATTTAGCATTTGGATGCAAGAAATAGATCAGAGGTCTAATCTCATCTGGTATGGGATTCATACCTACGGTTTGGATAAGAGGTCAGCTCTCATCTGGTCTAGGATGTTGTAGGTGGGAATTAGACCAAAGCACTAGAGTAGATGTCCAAACTTATACCGTCTCAGAAGTTGGATTGGTAATTCGAAATTGGATTTCAAATTTAAAAAATCTGAACCAGAGAGTTCAGACCATGTTTAAAATCGTTTTACAAATTCGGACAACCTAGTGTAATTTAGAAACTCTAGAATAGAAAAGTGCAATTAAAAACTTGAGAATTTAACATGCATTTAGAAAATGTCGCACATCAAATACAAGAAATTTAAAGATACAAGGTTTAAAATTGTTTTACAAATTTGAACAATCAAGTGTAATTTGAAAAACTCGAGAGTAAAAAGTGCAATTAAAAACTTGAGAATTTAACAAGCATTTAGGAAATGTCACACATCAAATACAAGAAATTTAAAGATACAACGAGAAATTGAGAAGATTCTACGAAAATGAAAAGAATTTGAAGCCAACTTGCACAATTTTGGAAGACTTGACAATGATTTCAAAGACTTATATAGACAAACTAATATTCTTCAAATGATTTCAAAAATTCCTAAAGGATTTGAAAAGAATTTGCAACAAATCAGAAAATCACTCATTTTTTTATGTGATCAAGTATATGATGTTGGATTAGGGATTTTGATCTAAGAAATAGATCATAGGTCTGATCTAGTCCCCTACGCGATCAAAGGTCTCATCTAATCGGGTCTAGGATGTTGGATTGCGGATTTTGAGCAAGCAAGTAGAACTGAGGTGTCATTTTATCCGGTCTAGGATGCCGAATGCATACATGTTTTTTAATGCAGATGTGATTTTTAAAATATACAAAAGTCTAGACCATGTTTAAAATCATTTTGAAAATTTATAAAATCCAATGGACTTTAGAAACTTGAAAGTTTAAAGTTGCATTTACAACCTTGAGAATTTGACAAAGATTTAAGAAAAGTATGAAATCAAATCAAAAAATATCTGAAGACACTAGAAATTGAGAAAATTCAAAGAAAATCAATCATAAGGATGTGAAGTCAATTTACAAAAATTTGGAAAACTTAGAGAGTGGTATAAAAAATGTATATAGATGAAGTAAAATACTGGAAATGATTTCAAAATACATAAGGGATTTGAATTTGTTCTGTGATGTGTGATTTATGATTAGGATCTATAAAATAGATCAGAGGTCATTCCTGATCCGATATGGGTGTTGAATTAGGGACTTAGACCTAAGGTTTGGATCAGAGGCATGGGTGTTGAATTGGTTTGGATCAGAACTCTGACATGGTCTAGGATGTTGTATGTGGGCTTTACATCAAAGCTCCAGATTAGAGGACTAAACAGTCTCAAAAATTGGATTGGTAAATTGAATGTGGACTTTGAATTTTAATATTAAAATTTGAACCTCTAGTTTAGACCATGTTAAAAATCGTTTTCAAAATTCATACATTTGAGAAATTAACATGCATTTTTAGGAAATGTAGCAAATCGAATACAAATCTGAGAAGATTCAAAGAAAATCAAAAGAATTTGAAGTCAAATTGCACAATTTTGGAAAACATGGACAAGCATCTACAATGGTGGTCTCTCTTATTTAGTGTCCTCTAGGATGTCAAATGCATATTTTGAATGTGGATGTGAATTTTAAAATATGAAGACCATGTTTAAAATAGTTTTAAAAATTCATACAATCCAATGGAATTTAGAAACTCGAATGTTGACAGGTGCATTTAAAAACTTGAAAATTTAACAAAGATTTACGAAAAATACGAAATCAAATCTCACAAGAAATTGAGAAAATTCAAAAAAAAATCAAATCATAGGAATTTGAAGTCAATTTACAAAATTTTGGAAAACTTAGAAAATTGTTTCAAAGATTTATATAGACATAGTAACATTCTTGAAATGATTTCAAAGATTGATAAGGGTTTTGAAAAGAATTTACAATAAATTAGAAAACCTCTCATTTTATTGTGTATCTTGACTGTGTTTGGATCGAAGAAATAGACGAGAGCTCTAATCTGATTCCGTTCACAAAATTGGATTTGGGATTTCGTCCTAAGATTTGGATCAGTTGTCTAATCTGATCCGGTCTGCGATGTTGGATTTCAGATTTGGATTTATGATCTAGAACAGAGGTCAAATCTAACCCAATCTACAATGTTGAAACAAGTTTTACTAATTTTCTGCATAACTTCTCCACCCAAATGTATGCTTTATACAAGACTTATTAAACATGAAATATACATGTCCAGCAGACAATGACACCTACATCTATGTCCGGAGTCACAAAGGAAGCATTATATTACTCTGTGATTGTAAGTTGAAGTCAAATGCATCTGATATTCTAAACGAGAAAACAATACAAGGATGGATTCAAACCACAAACAGAAATACAGCATATAATCGTATGGAAAGGAAACTACATGCAGCAGATAAAACTTATCACTTTAGGATTAAAAGAAAACAGTGACCTGGTTGGCACTAGTAACATACAAATATAATGCAGTGAGACCACCAACAAACCAAACAAAAATGAACCAGTAAATCATAAGTATCAGGCATGTTGGAGAACGCCCGACAGCTTGAGTGCCCACCTTCCCCATCCATGAAAAAGCATTGTCATTGAAGAAGGAAACGTGAACCCAGTAAACAAATCATTATCAGAAGAGACCCAATTGCAATACCTGACAAAAACGCCCAATCTCCCCGGATGGCTGGTTGGAATTTGAACAGCTGCATAATGCGATGAATGCACAACAATAGTCACAGTAATGACCCAGCAACAAACCCAAAGACGATAAATGCGACCTAGCAGCAAACAGAAGCGGTAGTGGCGACTCAGTAGCAACATCAACTAAACGGCATGCCCAACCGACAGCGGTGAACCAAAAGGTAGACGTCAAGAGTGACGCAAGCGGCAGACCCAACAGCAACCTAAGGGATGACACAAGGCGGTCAGACCGACAACAACGACCTAAGCGGCGACCCACAACAGAACCAGCAGGGACCCAAGCGGCGTACTAGAAAGCGGCGATCCAAGTGGTGACCAAAGCATCCGACCCAATGGCGAACCAAATGTCAGAAACCAGCAACAACTTCAACGGAAGAAGCCCAACCAAATGTCAGAAACCAGCAACAACTTCAACGGAAGAAACCCAAACAAAACTCCTAGCACAGAGCCGAAATGAAAGACCCCAGCCTGCAATGATAAACCTGACCGACTATAGAGGAACCCCAATAGGAAACCACACATGAACACAACTGAAGGGCGGAGAGGACTGCCAACACCCATCACACACCGGCGATGGCTGCCGGCCAAAGGAGGAAGTTAAGGGACGCCCTTAAAGAGAGAGAGAGAGACAGACATGGATGTATCAACAACCTAAGAATTAGAGCAAACAAGAGCAGGGAGGAAGCGTATCTTGCCCGGGAGTGAGAATCGAGATAGCGGACAGGCCTTTGCCGCCCACACCGATGAAATGACTCCACTCCATCTTCTCATCGCTTGCTGCAACAGAAGCATTCAAAGGTGACATTTCTTTCCGGGTAATCGACGACGCAGAGGGCTTTTCCCTTTTAGGTGCCATGAAGGAAGAAACCGCCATAAATCAAGAAGAAAGTGGGAAGGAGAGGATGAAGCGTGGTGTCGCGGACACTTTCAGACCAAGAAATTTGGATCCGCTTACTGCTGCTTCTTCGCATCGCATGGGCATGGGCAGATCTCGCAGTCATGAAGATCTAAGATCTCCACTCTCACTAGTAATCCGGCCTTGCTTTCTTTACGGAGATCCACAGTGTTCTTCTTGTCATCACCACGTCACGGCCCTTCGCTTATGGTCGAACCTACCAACCTCGCTTAGATGAAAAAAAAGATGGGAGAGACTAAGACGATGGAAAAATTTTAAAAAGCGATGAACAGACGGCGTTCTTGCCCTTTTCAGTCGAGACGATCGAGAGAGAGAAAAAAAAAGACAGGGGGAAAAGTTTAAAAAACAAGGGACCGCGTGCCAACCGCGTCAATGGTTGCCGTGTCCAAACCACGTCAAGGGTTGCCGTGTCCAAACCGCATTGCATTAATTGACGACGAAGTGCTCGAATTACCGGTACCTGGCCGGGGCTGGAATGGCTATTGGCTAATCCAAGACGCAACCCTCGAAAACCTACCAGTAAAACCGTGGTTTCAGACTTTCAGTTTACCCTCCAGATTTGCAAATTTTGGAACTTGGAGCAAACCAGACACGGCCACGTTTTCTAATTCTTGATCCTGAGAGTTAATTTCATACTTGTCCCTTAATTAATTTTCCAGTAGAAGTTCTCCTATATGATAGGAGGCAGGAGGCAAATCTTCGCCTTTCAAGTCAGATTTTCCTCAATAAGAATCAGATTTAAATCCACACCCGCGAAATTGAAGTCAAATCTGACAGGAATAAGATTCAACTTCTACGCCTAATTGGATTAAGCCTAATTGGATTGCAAATTTATCGGCTCTGAGGTTCAAGTGTGGGTTTGAATACATGAAACACATCAAATCCAAGATTATAATCTAAATCTCTCTTGCCGTACGATCAAGGCATCGAACATAATTTTTGTCTCGCAATTGAAGGACATAATTGGTTTACGATAGCCTATTTTGTTAACAAAGTCAGAACCTTATTGCAAACAACAATATTCAAGAATTGTGATCAGTCCATGAGACTAAGTTAGATCAATGGTAAACTGTCAAGTCATGTATTCTTCCAACTCCGTCACAAGGCAACTATGGTACAAGAAATGCAACATAAAAGTTCACCAAACTCTATCCATCATCTAGAAAAATTAAATGGATAAATGCATACGTAATTTACCTTCCCCTGACCTGACAATTCAATATACAAAAAAAAAAACACTATTATAAACATAGATCATGAATTGAAAAAGTTAAAAAGAAATACGACTGAACAGACCGGATTCTAGTTCATGATAGTTGATGGAACTGTGGTTTGACAGCAATCAACTAAACGTGGTTCATAATGATGACACGCATACAATGGTGTAAAGATGCATGATGTGATCCATATTGGTAGGATTCAAGGTTACATACGTAATGTAAAAATAGATAATTTAATTTTTAAACATTAAGAATTCACCTAAAAATTTTAAAAACAAAAAACACATGGAAATAAGAAAAAGTTAAAACTACTAAAATTTTTCTCTCCATGGACATGAAATGCATAGACATAAAAATAACAAGTAAATGCTGCCTACGCTACCTACAAAATGCATTTTCCATAAGAAAAAGCAGAAATGACAGGTTAAATAATTCTCAACACTTTGAGACTCATTGAAACGAGCAAGTTTTCTTTCTATGTGACACACTCCTTGGAACCTTTAAATAACTTAGAATCTCTAGAAAATCTTTGACAACAATAGACTCTGGTACACCATGGATGTTCTGTGTTCATTTAGATGAGGTCAAGCTTAACATTCAACCTTCAAAAGTTTTAATAACATCAAGTGAAATTGCACCTCTATGTGGCTGGCGGACGATCATAGACCTCAACAAGACTATTATAAGGGTAACTGACAAATAGCTTTATAAGAAGGGCATCTGAATTGTTCTTGTTTTCCTACATGATCAAATATTCACATCCAAATCCACAATCTAAATTCATATCCCTATAAAGCCTGAAATACATCGAGTGCATGAGGTCCACTTTCCCATTTGCCTTTGCCCACTAAACAATGGTAACTTTATGTGTGAACAATGATAGATAAACAAAACAAGAAAGTAATAAATGGGGCTAATCCATAACCCTCCAAAGTCACAACTGATCAACAACTTGAGCATTGAACAGAGCGTTGTGTTAAGTACATGAAAAAAAGAAAATGAGTAGCAATAGTCTACTGCCCACGATGTTGAACTATATGAATGAACTTAAAAAGCGCAAAGCTGCTTCAGTTTGAGGGTCACAAATTTGTCCATAATACACATAAAATGCATCTGAATATAACTGAAAACAATAGAAAAATCTAAGAGCTTTGTGAGAACTACAAATACATGCATGAATACAGGCAGTCACACTAACAATCATTTTGAAAAAACCTGAAAATTGACAGTAGAGCTAGCATTGTAGGGCATGCAAAATCATACTGGGTTCAAAGAGGGATCTACTAACCGCACCCTTGCGTGTAGGTCTGCCCAATCTGATGTTGTATTGCAGATTCTAGATGGCTAGAGTATCAACAAAACGAATTCTCTTCTCATGGTTTATGTTCATGCTGCAATCAATGGTTGTCTGTCAATATATGCAAAACTTCACTAAATAATGACACAATATGCTTATATAGATGTTTTACCAGCCTGATTATAAAAGGCATAGTTAGGTTGTTGAGATCTGATAGAAACCCTGATTATATTCTTGACATAGCCCACTACACTTGACATAGACAAGATAGGCTCAATAGTATTAGCCAATGATTTCACTTGTAACATATTAATTATAGAAAATTATTAACATTGATGAGTGTATAGGACATTAGGCACTTATATGGGTCGGACTGCTGCTGCTAGAAACAATGAAAAATGAGAGTCTTTTCAAATACTTACCGCACAATACGCCAAATAATAAAACTATTGAAAAAAGATTAAATCAAATGATTTACCATGCACCCAATGAACTACCCTTATTTTTTAATACGCCAAATAATAAAACTATTGAAAAAAGATTAAATCAAATGATTTACCATGCACCCAATGAACTACCCTTATTTTTTTCCTTCCTTGATATACAGAAACATAGAATTTTAGAACAAGGAATTTTCTTTTCTTGCTTCCTTTGCAAACAGGAAGAGTGCATCATTGTGGGTGTCCAACTGTGAACATGCATGTGAGTGAGCAAGCAATCAAGACAAGGGAGGGAGAGAGAGAGAGAGATAGAGAGAGTAAGGGTAGGTATGGGGCGTTATGTTGGGATACCTTAAGTAATGAATATTGTGGTGACCATTTGAGCTGTAGCCCTCACATAATCACGAAGAACTTCCAAAACAGCATATGGCTTTTGAGATGTAGCTGCATTGTCTAAACACACCAAGCTGGAACCATTTACCTCATATAAAATTTATGTAGTCAGTCTCAAATCCAAAATGAGAAATCAAGCCTCCACCATGTAGAGGCCTCTTGGAAATAAAAGACAACCAAAAGACAATTCAGGATCATGTCCAGTCACATGTAAATTAAAATAAAAGGACCACCCAAGCTAGAGGAATAAAAAAAATTCAAGCCCTAGATGATGACATAAAAATGCATGGATACGAACATGGTGGAGCGAGAAATTAGTAAGGTGGGGAAAGAGGGAGGGGGCACAAACCAAAGGACTGAATGCCTCAACTATCCTTTATTAAAGAGCTATAACTATATAAAAGATTTAACAGCAGCTAGAATGAAACAAAGGATAAAGATCAACAGATGAAATTTAACAACCACAAAAACAAGATTAGGTGGACATAACACTATGCAACTTCGATAGAACTTTTGAAAAATATCACCTAGAGTCAGCTTAATCATTGTCCCACCAAAGACAAAAGGAATGATGGATAATTCATCATGCTCAGCATGGTTGAAGTAGGTTTGAGGGGTTTCATCTATTTCACAGAAGGACTAACAATTTGGTAACGAAATGGTCAAACATTTCAAGACTAAAGGGGATTGGTTAGTTATTGCTATGCCTAGGAATCCTGAAACATACAAAGACGTCAAGTTTTACATTGAATTTGAAATAGTTCAAAAATAATCAATTCAACTCATAAACTGAGTGCTCGTGTTGGAAAATAATATAACCTTCATGTACCGTTAGTACCATACAAGCATTTGGTTTTATTCGCATCAATGTTGTCGAATCTTAAAAAGGAATGTCCTTCAATTCAGAATATGAACAGAAAGGAACCATCCCGACATCCTAGATAATCAAAACAAGGAGCAGATATGACCCAAAATCGTACATCCACGAAAGATTGTCGCATTCAATTCTTGCGAGTTCAGCCTTCATGTCTTCATCTCTTGGCAGGCACCTTTGCTTTTTCTTGTTTTTCTTCATTTTTTTCTTTGCATTCAGCTTTTTGCCTTTCAATTTTTTTCTTGTGCTTTTCTTTTTTTTTTTTTTGGGCCGACCTTCCCTTTGAGGGAATACCTCACCACCCAAAGGCTACTACGAAGCTCCACCACTTTGGTAGTTATGTGTAGCTTGTCACGTGTCCAACCCGCTTCACCTTACGGGTTTTCAACGAGTCAAAAGTTCATAAATCATTATCTTCGCGAAATAGACATAAATCACCTTTATGCCTACCCGGTACTCTCGATACTAACTCAGAGGAACGACTACACAAGCTCCGAGCCCATCTCTCAACTCTCATTTTACTACCTGCCAAGATCTATAGAGCATTTTGGCTTCTCCCTCAATATATTTCCTGCTAAATCCTTGCAAATGCTTAATCGCCAGAGTCAATAGCATTTCCTAGTCTTGACTTTCTCAACTTCATAAGATTTTTCTTCACTGCTCATATCCAGGATTTTTTCGATTTTCCTCTTCCATTGATGGACAACAAGAATTTGAAATTTCCACCTTCCACTTGGAAAGGTACTAAGAATAAAGCAACGCACATCATTGTGTGAGAAAACACTTTAAAAATGTTTTTAAGCAAAACTGAAAAGTTCCTCTTTTACAAAAGTTCTTGACATCAAATGGTATATCACCAGGAGAAAGGAACTGTACTCCCTAAATAGATGGGTGAATGTAAAACTTGGCTGGTTAAAAGAACGAATTTCACCAAATCTCCCATAAAAGTAGGGTCTTCTATACAAAAGATTGGTTTAAGGGTGAGGAGTTCCCAGAAAAGTTGGGTATTCAACTGATTAAAAGTTTCACAAATGGTTTGGGTTAGGTTCTTCTATCAAAAAACACTAAAAATTCAAAAAGAAGGATAAACTTTAGTACGTAAAAAAAGAGGCATCGTCAGCTAAGGTCTCATTTTTATTATACAAAAATCCAATGCCGTAAACAACCCCAAGCATCATAACGTTGTTGTTTACGACCAGTTATGAACTTAAATCAAATTAGACATTGACCCACTAATCAGCTTACAGTGAATAACCAAAGCTAATGCTTCTACAATCAACTCATTTTTTAGCATTGAAAAAGGGAAGAAGGAAACATCTCCAAGTCAAACTAATTATGTAGCTTTAAGTCCTGAACACTAGAAACCAATTACACATGAACAAAAACAAGGGTACTTACACAGATGTTTTTTGTTAATTTTACTATACTCTTTAGTATGCTTTCTTCAATGAGAGAAGAAACTACAACTATACCAGCAATTGATGCCAGCATGACATCAAGATCCAAATCAAGGCCAAACATGAGCAATATAAAAGCATGAAACGTATGGCAGAAGCATAGAGATGCTAGGGCTTTTTAAACGATATCCAAGTTTAATAGGAGCAGCACATAAACATGGAACAAGTGATGACAGAACATATTCATAGAAATTTTGAGTTGGACATGCCTGGACTCGAGAAACATTTGTGGAGTTAGAAGTGCCTCCAAAAGAGTCCACATTGTCATCAGGACGGGGTCCACAAAATTGTGTGACATTGAACTGGTTGGCACTTGAACACAAAGGATTCCTTGTAGCCTGAGCAATTCAAACAAATCAGCGCATTGTTGAATACACCAATTAGCTAGGCATTTAAACATGGTTTCAAATAATTCACTTGTAAAAGTAAAGTTGCATTTTTGGTTAGTATTAATTTTAATCAATCATCCTTTGTTACATGCGATAAAAAGCTAGTAGCTTTCTAATACTTTCCGCATAGTTAATGACATCACAATTCTTATGGCATAGTTAGCAAGAAACGTGAAAGTTTATATTTAGTTATTGTCATTTAACGATAAAAAAAACGAATTTTAATGCTTCCTTCCAAGTAATTAACAAATTTTAGAATTATAAGAATTTTTGAAATTATGTTTCACTGGCAAATGGTATTTGACATTAAATATTTGAAAAGTATAAAAACTCTGGAAGTACGAAAAAGATCACAAAGCTAGTAAAACTTTCAAAACAGTTTATAAGTGTCTAAAAAAGTTCAAATTAGTAATATGAGAAATATTTAACATTTAGAAAAGGTAAAGAGTCATAATCGAAACAATATAGTCTTTCCAAAAGATGTGAAAAAGTGCAGCAATTTTGTAAAATTAAAAAAAAATGTTATTAAATTTTGCAAAATTTTAAATAGCACTTTTACCTAAAAAAAACCAAAAAGAAAGTGGTAGATTTTCAAACTTTTTAATCAATGTTAAGAGTTTCGAAACAATGTTTGTAAAGTTTTAAAAAGATTTAAAGGTGTGCAACAACACATATTCAAAGGAAATGTCTTAAGAACTATCACAACAAATCAATGAACATCACAAAGTCATGAACATGGCCTCCATAGAGCAACAACTTCAGCATAAAAAGAGGGTTTCCCTACAACGTGCCTCTAGTATTTGATTACATCTCACCATGATTAGGTCTGAATACGAAATGAGTCCAAGGGGCCAGCTGACCTCAGCTGAGCTAGGCTCAAGTGCTCAACTCACGAAACCTGACCTCGAGCTCAGCCTGAACTCAAGTCAAGCTCAATTCAATAAACTAGTCAATTTTATGTCAACTTCAGCTTTGACTCATTGAACTCATTTAAAGAAGATGCTCATTGTCCATTCAGCACAACAAAACCACTTGTTGCAGAAAGATCAACACAAAGATTATGTGAAGTCAGCGACACAAAAAACCATGCAATTTCAACAGAATTTTTTTTAAATGCCACCATTCAGAATCAACTGGTGCTTTTCGAAAGAAATACCCAAAGTCAGGGTTATGCAGGTTGAAGATACTCGATGAGATAACGCGCCAGGTTTAATCTTCTATCCCAAATGGTTTCGTCCTATTTTGAGACAGAGGAAACCATGGAATTCACACTTAAACCATCGACGGAGGATTCAACCAGGAATTGATTAAGTCATGACTCGCCATATTAATTTGGCGAATAAATTATAGGTACAATATGTGCGTTATATTGCTTATAATATATTATAACATTGATATGCTACATATAACATGTGTAATAATGTACGTGTGTGTATAAAAGGGAAACTTAAAATGAAAATTTTAGTAATATGTTCCCTACAATGACATTATTAGTATGTCTGGTTTTCTGTAATATAGTGAATTTTGGTAATGTACTAATGAGTGTATGTGTGTGTGTGACTTTGTAGACATTGTCATTACTTTGTATACATGAATGACTCCATTAAACTCTGGGACTAGGCTAACTTGGCCAAAACTATGCTGTCACGGCCAAAACTTGGATCACTC